>NC_056728.1:1719151202-1719451202 GCF_019279795.1 Protopterus annectens | reverse complement strand
CACCACCTGGAATGATCCATACCAGTGTTATGGCCCACATGTCTAGATCTGAGTTATATGGTGGTAGTGCAATTGTGCACTACTGAGCCTTCAGCCAGGTGTTCCTCACTGCACAGATGTCAGTATTCCCCATTGTAGGTTCTACATTGAGCAAATGGATTATGAAAGCCACACATCTAGCACTGGTTAGCATAAGCCTCCAATGCAATTGTCTTGTAGGTGACAGGGTGTTACATTTGTCTGTAGGACGTTTGCCTTGGAATGCGACTATATGGGTAAATGCGACCTAGGTATTATCCACACTCACTTGAAACATGGATGCATGTACTCTGTGTCGAAGGCTTGTCATTCAGTTATGATAGCCCGGAATGACAGACACTGGACAACCTCAAAATTACAGCAGGACATTGGCTCATTGTTTTGGTCAAGCAGTTGCCACTCGTACCATGACATCACTGCGAGTGGCAGCAATGTGCTTGGTATCAAATGCCACATGTAAGGTGATGGACAGCAGAAGATGTTGTGTGTATGACCAATGTCAGATTTACTTAGTGTAGCGGTCCTGCTAATAATGACAACTGCTAACACAGCCAGGAGAGGTCATCTTGACACCTGCACCTCAGTACCATTACATAATGGGGCTCACATATTATGCTTGCACATGCCACTGTTCCAAGTATAATGCCACTTTCCACAACCTGCTATCAATGTATGCCTTTCAGGAAAGCAAGGTGTGTGACACATGCTGTAGGTAGCATCCACCTGTGTGTCCCAGTTAACCTATTGTCTGTCACTTCCACACATGCATGATTGTCTGTACTTCACATATATATATGTCAGTACTTCATGTACATGTATGCATGTGTATCACACAGCACAGACACAGATATATAATTTACGGGCCACATACAGGTATCTGGTAGTAAACCTGTATGATGTGCATATGTACTGACAGTTAAGATGTACATAGCTGCAAACCTGTGTGTTTACAATAGAGGTCCATTACAACATGTGTACATGTAAGTGTATGAGCATGCACACTGTGGCCTTCTGTGGTTAGAATCAGAGTGCATCCCAAACAGTCTTGTGCTACTAAATGTATGGGCGTACCCACTGCCACCTTGTGTAATTTGAGTCAGTTCATCCAAACAAGCCCTTTGTTTCTAAGTGTATGAGCATGCCCAGTATAACCTTGTGTAGTTGTAGCCATAATGCATCCCAAATGGCCCTGTGCTACTAAGTGTATGAGCATTCCCACTGTCACCTTGTCTAATTGGGGTCAATGCATCCAAACAAGTCCTGTGATTCTATGTGTATGAGCATGACCACTGTAAACCTGTATAGTGATAGTAGTTGTCCATTCCACAGATGGGCATACTCCAGTTCAGGGCTTGTTGTGCTACAACTATATCTCTCAGGCCTACCTATGTCTTACCTGCAGATGATGTGTCTTGTTTCTGCATACAGGTTGAAATGGACTCCTCCTTTAAACACACAGGTTTACAGCTATGTACATCTTGACTGTCAGTATCCCTGTTGTTGTCCTCAATCTTAGAAGGGCATTCTGACTGCCTTGAAATGTGTAATCTCTGTGGTGTATCTCGTAACTGTGTAGTACTGCAATAGTGATCTGTAGATAGGCAGGAGTTCTGATCCCACCACTGGTAACTGTGTGTGTGTGTGTGTGTGTGTGTGTGTGTGTGTGTGTGTGTGTGTGTGTGTGTGTGTGTGAGCAAGTGCCTGAGTGTGTGTGTCAGCAAATGGCTGAGTGTGGTTGTGTGTGTGTATTTGTGTCTGCATCCTGTCATGACAGCGGGTTTTGCTGCATTCCAAAGAGATACCACCTTTTGCACTGGCCTTTATCCTTGTCAACTGCTAAACCTCTCTCTTCCCCCCTCCCACTGCAAGTAATCAGTCCTGTGATGTCACCCCGCTCAGAAGTGGAATCAGGGTAAGTTTAATTGTATGGGTTCTGTGGCACATACCCAACTACATACCACTCGACTAGTTACCTTTACATAGCAAGATGTGTATGCACAATACTGGCAAGTGTGTGTGTGTTTGTGTGTGTGACTACCCTGTAGCCAGGCATACACATGTGTAATGTCTTTTAACATGCTGCACACCATGGTAGTCATCTGTGGTGAGTGTAGTCTACAAATTATTACATAGTTAGGAATAGAAAAGAATAGACAGTCAAGAACGACTACAGTTGGGTATGTTATTTTCCTGTGCCGCTGTCAAGCAGTGACACAAAAGTTGTCACCGGGGTGTAAGTCCATACCCATCATTCCCACACCCAAACTCCACAATCCCCAGGGTAGATTACCTTAGCCATTATTCCCCACCCCAAACTCCACATACACAACAACCATCCCTTCTCTGGTGAACTGATTAAGATTTAAATGTTATAAAACAAGAGATGCCTCTATTTTGTGTACACGTCAGTTCCTTTGGAACCCTTCCCTGTCACATAGGGTGTTCAGACATGTATATATATATATATATATATATATATATATATATATATATATATATATATATATATATATATATAGCTATATCTGTGTATATATATATATATATATATATATATATATATATATATATATATATGTGTGTGTGTGTGTGTGTGTGTGTGTGTGTGTGTGTGTGTGTGTGTGTGTGTGTGTGTGTGTGTGTATACACATCCCGTAGGTGCATATATATATTTAGTTATGACAGTTGTACAGATGTAGACTTGTCTATGTTGTTTCACAGAGTACAGTACATTCAAGGGTACTGTACATATGTACACAAAGTGACTGTCCCATTTGTTTTCAGTACTGTGGAATACCTGTAGTAAGATGTATATTATGAAATCCATGAAACAGGTATATAACCCTGATGGCTTAGTGGTAAGTCCAGTGACCTCGGTGTGCATGGTCCAGAGTTCAAGACCTGCAAGGCTCATTGATAATGTAAATTAGGACTGAATAAGGCAGTTGTAAGTGGGTGTAAATGTGTTTTCGCGGCAGTAAGCAGTGGGTAAACACAGGTAAAAGACATATACAACTCACAGTCACTTGAAATGTCCTTCTTTGGCAATCCTGCTGATGTCACCCATTTAGGAATACACCTCTGGGACTGCTGTACCCCAGTAATCTCCATAGCGTATGCTGTAACTGTGTAATGCTGTAGTGTGATAAACTAGTTTGGTATGTGTACTAATCCCAGACAAGCTCACTGTGGGTGTCTGTCTGCCTGAGAAAGAAACAATGCTTTTTAGGGTATGCACACTTCTAAAAATTCACCATCTCACCTTTGGCAATCCTACTGATGTCACCCACCTAGAAATACACCTCTGGGATTGGTGTAGCTCAGTAATCTCTGTAGCATGTGCTGTAACTGCATAATGCTGTAGTGTGATAAACTAGTTTGGTAGGTGTTCTAATCCCAGACATGCCAACTGTGTGTGTGTGTGTGTGTGTGTGTGTGTGTGTGTGTGTGTGTGTGTGTGTGTGTCTGCCTGAGAAAGAAACAATGCTTCTTAGAGTATGCACACTCCTAACAATCCACATATTCACCTTTGGCAATCCTGCTGATGTCACCCACCTAGGATTACACTTCTGGGACCACTGTAATCCAGTAAACTCCGTAGCGCGTGCTGTAACTGTGTAATGCTGTAGTGTGATAAACTAGCTAGGTAGGAGTTATATGCCAAGACATGGCAGGTGTGTGTGTGTGTTTGACAGCCAGAGCCTGTGGGGAGGTGGATATGAGTGTCTAACCACTGGACATGTTGGGGAGCGGATTTTGTAGTTTTCCTGTATGGTGGCCATATTATATGTCACAATGTCCATCTCACAAGGAGTACAGATGTCAATCAGCCAAAGGACTGGGTTGTCAAGCCATACCCCTACATCTGGCAAAAGGCCTGGTGAACAAAGTATGTAACCCTACTATTACCCGGAATATGGTATGAACCCATGTGTCATACACAAACACACTTGCCTAGAATATCCTGCTATGTTGCTAGTACCCTGCACATTGTTGACAGATAATAGGCATGGTGTGATTGCAGTGGGCAGCAGAGGGCATGGAACCCTGTCACAGTACAATAGGCATATAATTGCAGACAATGTGCCTTCACTATGTTCCCCACTGGATGCCTGCAACATATATGGTGCCATCAAATGTGATCCACAAAGGACATACAATGCCTTACACACATGCCCTCTATGGACAGATGCCACTGACACCAGGGAATACCTGTATCATGCTATCAATGCAGGTGCAAGGACAACCTGCTGTCTATTAGCAGGTCCTGCCACACCAGGCCAGTATTGGCACATCTAATGATAACAGTCTGTGTACACAACATGTGCCAGACAAACCAGTTACACTTGTACATGTCACTGTACATTATTGCGAGACATGCACATCCCAGGCAATGTCCATGTCAAGGACTATCAAACGCAGACATGGCATGCATTGCAAAGCAATGGCCACACAAAATGGTAACTAGGATGACAGGACAGTTCATACAATACCCATCTGTGTGGGACATTGCAGACACTACACCCCTGAACCACACTGCACACCATTGTCAGGTGGCATGATGCCAAGGATTACCCCTCAGCCAGCCTTGTACAGCCATCTTGCACAGCCAACCACTACACACCCATGAAGCAATGCACACATGCATATCAGTACTGGCACCTTGTGTCTGCGTGTGGGGTATGATATTCCCAATCACAGTCACACCCAGTATAACTCCCACTGGCATACTGACTGATGTCAGACACGTTCACATGCTCTAGTCCATAGAACCTCAGGATATCCCCTATGGTGCATGTAATACATTTGCATTACTGCAGTGTGGCAATCTAAGTAGTTAAGAAGTGTATATGTGAGCCTGGCAAAGTGTAGCAATGTGTCTGAGTCCCTTAGAGAGTGTAGTTGCATTGACAATGACATCTGTTCATGTGGACAGCCATGTGTGCTTCACCTAATGTATGTCTGCTATATCTCTGTTGCAGATGTCGCTCACCAGCACACATATATGTTCTTACAGCACACCAACATGTCAGCTATGTGGCACATGGAGTAACTGCATGCACTTGTAATAGTAATGGCTAGTTAGTCAGGGGTTTGAACCCCTGTACTGGTAGGTGTGTGACAGACGATGCTTAGGTTTTAGTCTCCAAGCCCTTCTCTGATGCACATTGCCACTGTCTGCCCCTCCCACACACTCTCTGGTGGATGTGGAGCTGTACACCTGCTCAGCAGCAGCTTGTGTTTTGTACATGATGGTCATGAACAGGTGATGGTCTCTGCACCTATTGCAGTCCTCCTCTAGCTGATTGCTAGAAAGGGTTGATAAGAAAGTGGTGAAAAAGGGGCACAAAGAAGGAAAGACAGTAGGGAAAATAGCTAGGAGTGTGCAGGAAGGGTGTAGGGAAGATCCATAGCTGTCCATTTCTTCTACAGCAACAGCTGTACATATGCAATAAATTTGGTGGTACATTTGGATACTCACATCCTTGAAAGAGGAGTGAGGACAACAATAGTATGTTGTGATGCCAATTAGAAATATTTACATGTGTACAGGGGACAAGTGTGCGAAATGGACAGCTATGTATGGGGCATGCTTTTTTTGTGGGAACAGATTGCCCTTTCTTTCTTTTATGTTTAGGTGAGAGTGGGATGTTGGGGAAGGACAGTAAGTATGATCAGGGAGGATAGATTGGGTAGGATGACAGACAAGAAAAAGAAGATGTGTACAGGGGTGGTATATGACACATGTGGGGGGAAACACCTTGAATGGGGAGGGGTGTTTGGAAGTCGCAAGCCCATGAGCCCACAAATGGATACAGTGGGACTGAGGTCCACACCCATGGGCAGTCACCACTGCACCTTCACAGCCCAGAAGGTGGCTGTGCTGGGGGCTGTGTAGGAGGGGCAGGCTCACCCTCTAGTTGCATCACTCGGCCCTCAAGCTGGCATAGGCAGTCTTGAATCTCCCTATTGAGCTCCCTACACACCACAGCCTGGACCGTACCATGGGTGACAGGTTCCTGTCCTTTCCCGCTCCAGTGGGGGCTGAGCCCCATCCCCTGCGGCAGTTCCACCCAAAGGTGGTGCAGGGCCAGTGGATGAGGAGGTCCCAGATGTGCTGGTGCCCAGTGCCATGGCCAGCTGAGGTGGGACAGGTGGTTCAGCTGAGACCGGCCTTCCCATACGAGCTATGTTGTAGCATGTTTAAGGCAGATATGGGTTAGTAATAGTCAGCAGCATTCATGATTAGGTATAACAGCATGCATAGGTATTCCCATTATCCAGGGCACCAGATATAAATTGTTGTAGAGCAGGCAGAACACATGCATATATGGGTAAACAGTGGCCATTACAACGACATGCAGGTTTCATTGATGGCAACAGGCCAGCAATATGGGAGTATTTTAACATGGCACATGCATAATAACAGATGTGAATATTTATAAACCAATAGGACATATGTCCCAACAAAGGTTAGGAGTGTAGACATACCAAATGAGTTGTGTAAATCAGTTATTTTTGCACATATGGTAGGAGTGAGAGAGAGAGTTTAATTAACAACTAATAAATCCTTGTAGTTTTCACAACATTCATAGTCACTGCAGTGGTCTGTCCCTTACATGTATTATTACACTACCCAGTGACGTTATAATGTACAATGGTATGTTTGTAGATTAGTATGTATGGGACCTGTGTCTTATGTACAGGCTTGACTAGATGCAGGTGTTAATGCAACATGTTTTGAGACTGCTCTCATACACTTTGGGTGAGATGCTGGAATGACAGGTATGTTTGCATGTACATTCTCTGACTATGTACAAGTCTGACTGTCAGTTATCTGCCATTAACAGCTGCCTACATTTCTTGAATCATCACACTAATTTGTCAGGGGAACAGTGCAAAAGGCAGGTGATGTGGGCTATTTATCAGGACATACTGGGCATATTGGAACAGTTGAGGGGTATGAATATGCATACCACTCTCTATTTAAGCATTCTAGCAAAATCTGTACAGTTGTTAAGTGTAAATATGCATACAACTTTCTCTCTGAACATTCTAACAGACTGTGTGCAGTTGTGTGGAATGATTATGCATAAAACTTACTAGCCCTCCTGGGATCCAAAGCCCTGCTGTGTGTGACAAAAGCATTACAGTTAAGATCACTGTACACTATGCTATCAGGCAATTGTTGTGAGGCTTTGCAATGTATTTTGTCTAATATGACTGACCTGTTTGCACTTCCGACATTGTTATACAGCATTTCATACACATTTTATCTGCATACCACAGTGTGGGTAACACTGCTTACTACAACAGTACTATTTAATAACTGCAAAAGTACAACAACATATGACTGTAGAGTAAACAGAAGCAATGCAGGGGTTACACCTTTATTTGCAGCATATTACACTATTCTGTATACTGGTACAACACTTTCTGAGGCTCTTACATTTATTTTGTATGACAGTACATGCAGACTATTTACTAATCTGCCTCTCGACGCATCCTTTGCAGCCTAGCATCATAGGCTTGCTGGTTTGCACGCTCATCTGCAGCTGTCAGAGAAGTACAGTGATATTTAGCCGTACCTATCCATAGTATACACAAGCTAGGCAATTATTAACTACGTAGTGGAAGGAGTACTTACTCAGTTCTGGGGCATTCTGCATCTGCCTTGCTGCCTGGATCCACTGTTCCAGGACATTCCCCCCTCCACCGTTTCAGGTCTGCATGGTGGTGTCTGACCTGCTCACCAGTCCGGGGGATACCTGTGGCACTAGTGAGGTCACGGGCGAGACTGTCCCAGGCCTCCATTTTGTACTGTGAGCCCTGGTACTGGCCCTGCAGTAGTCTCCTGTCATGGTGCTTTACCAGGAGCCATACCATAAATTTGGACTCCTGGATGCCCCAGCCCTGCGCTCTAAAGCAAGTGCCTTCTCCCACTCCAGCCATTCTGCATGCAGGGGGATGCTACAACCAGTTATGAGCCATATTCCCACCTCTTCGGTTTATGTAAGGCCAGATTCCCGCACTTTTCTGTAATTGGCTGGTTTTGTAAAGGCTAAGCTATGGGCACAACTGCTTACTTCAGGTTGGCACTGCTTAAAGAGGTGTACCTGTGGGCATATTGTATTGGCTTCCCTACACATTGCTTACAATTACTTAGTTGGGCTGTGCTGCGGTTAGCATTGATTATTGGTTATCTAGCATTATATTTGACTTTTGTCAACGATGTCTTACTCATTACAGGCTATATATGTGTCTAGTATCCATCATTCATGTGTACATACACTGTATGGGGTCCTGGGGACTTCAGAACCTTATTACAGTGACACCTCAACTCTATGTTTACTGCAGTACTCCAATTCACATATTTATGGTCTGCGGCAGGTTATAGAACATTACACTGTACATAGATTCAGTTCACATATTTGATTTGTTCCCTGTTGTGAGGATTAGTTTGCTGATACCTCCTTTATCATGGTGTAGTGGTTTACTACTATGACTGTGATGTACAGGGTCCTGTGTTCTAACCTTGCAGAGGCTAGTTATTTTGTTGCTGGCCAGAACACGAGCTGTTGGGTACAGAGTGATTAAGGCACTTTAAAGCAGTTGTGAGCGGGTGTGTGTGGGTTTGCGTGGAGCTAAGCAATGCTAACCTCTGGTTACAGTTTTTTACACTTAGTTAGCTTCTACATTTCTTCCCCAGTGTGATACTCGCATACTGGCACCCAAACAGGCTTACACCCGCTTGCTCCCACACTTGCCAGTGCACTGCATTTGGTGTTTGCCTCTGACACTCACACCCCTGGGTGGGATTGAGGACTATGATATTACCTTGTGATGCCTATTACATTGGATTACATGCCTACAGTATCGGGAATGGCTGCCCATTAGGCGTAAACATGCTGGTCGACTGTACGGCTTCCGCGGCCTGTCCAGAGTTTGCTTCATACTATTGGTGTGTTCCTCTTACAATCTGCACCTGTCTGGTTAATAACTGGGAACTGACACCATTAAATACAGACAAGTAATTGGGTTTTGGAACCCACATCCATCAGCCGAGTCATGCTACTGCATACCTATTATTCTATCATCTTTCTAAGGTTGTAAGTGGAATATGTGCTTTCTGTCCCTATCAGACCTCTCAAACGATTCGGGACAAATATCAACTGAATCAGGGACAAGTCATGACAACATCAGGGACAATCAGGGACACATTTAAAATATTAGTGCTATTAACCTGAAACATTGACAGACTCAGAACATATGAATTAATACACATTTTCTGAGGTAAAAGAAGTTTATAACTCTTAATTATTGTCATTATTCATTACATGTAATTCAACACCTTTCCTCCAAAGGTCACTAGTTTTAGGAGGGATTAAGAGGGACAGAGTTTGAATTTGAGTCAAAATCAGGGACTTCCCTGGAAATTAGGGAGAGTGGAGAGGTATGGTCCCTATTTGTTCCCCCAACAATTTATGTCCTGTCCAGTGGATTTTCTCTTAGGGGTTGAGAGGTATGAGCATAAGCTCTGCCCATTTTGGAATATTACTTACATCCCTGGGGCGGTCCTAATATGACTGCACCAGCCAACACCTGCCCGCCTAGGCCCATAATTGCATACCCGTAGTTACCCCACCTGCCCCTTCTCCACAGCACTCATCCTTACTGTAGGTGCAGGAGGGTATAAGCACACCACTACACTTTCTCCGCGTGTCGGGACACATGTCATACATTGTGTCGACCCATGGGTTATCAGGCTTGCACAATCTACTGGTACATGTACGTCTACAGCTTGGTTTGATAAATCATTACAGGGACTGACTCCGATGATCAGTAATTTTTGGGGTGTCCCACAAGGGACATTGATGTCGTTGTTTCAAGATTAGACCTGGCAGGTCTCTCCCACTGGTATTATCCTGCTGGTGGTCTGGGAAGCAGTGATGTGTTTACTTTTATTGTGTGTCTGTATGTCTCACCAGTCTAGCTGGGGGTGGGTGGGTTGATACTACGTGTTACAGGTTTGTTGATTGGACCCCTCACCCCCATATGCATGTCCTGTGATCATATGTAATTCGTAACTGTTGTATCATATCCTAGATATATACATATGTATATTTACAGACACATATATATATATGTGTATATATATATATATATATATATATGTGTGTATATATATATATATATATATATATATATATATACATTACTATATACAGATATATCTGTATATGTATGCATACATGTATATATTTATATATTGCTGTCTATATATATATGTAATGACATATGGGTCTATGGGTGTCTGCATATGTATATATATATCTATATGTAGGTATGTATATGTATTCTGTCTCTGTATGTATACATTTGTACTACGGAGAGGGAGAGGTATATCTCTATGTCGCTATGGGTAGATATACACACACATACCTCTACATATATACATCTACATCTGGTTATTCCGTTCCTTGCCATGTAAATTACACTTTGCTGCAGTGGGACTCGTAGCGGGTGTGGCTGCTCATTGGGTGATGCCTCTGCCCAATGAACACTTTTGCTTACATCCCTGGGGCTGTCCATATAGACCCACATCAGCCAACACCTGCACACCTAGACCCATAACTAGCTACCCATAGTTCCCCCACCCGCACCTCCTCTACAGCACCCATCCTTACTCTGGGTCCTGGTCGGGTCTGAACACACCACTACACGCTGCCCACTCTCCACTTCATGGGATCCATGTCATACATTGTCTTGACCCATGGGTCATCAGGCTTTCCCATCCTTGTATTCCGGGTATGTACACACCCCAGCCAAAATGGTCGGTGTATCACCTTCCTTTAGTTATATGTCAATTTTTGGGGAGTCTCGCAAGGGACGCTCCTGTCTGTGTTCTAAGATTAGATTTCACGGGTGCACTGTGTACCCCCCCCCGGTTGTATCCTGCCTGTGGTCTGGGGAGCAGTGGACTATTTACATTGTTTGCGGGTTTGTGTATATGTTTCCTTTGTCTGGCTGGGGGGTTCGGAAGGTCATGCTACGTGTTTCATGTTTCTTGCTTGGGCCCCTCACTTGCATTGGCATAGCCTGTAGACATATGTCATGCTTGTGTGTTGTTTCTTATCATTGCTGTATATCTGTGTATATCTACGCACACACACACACACATATATATATATATATATATATAAATATATACATATATATATATATATATATATATATATATATATATATATATATATATATATATATATATATATATATATATATATATATATATATATATATATATATATATATATATATATATATATATATATATATATATATATATATATATATATATATATATATATATATATATATATATATATATATATATGTGTGTGTGTGTGTGTGTGTGTGTCTGTAAAGCAATGCATACCCCACGCAAGCGCACTTACACACGCTTACTAGTGTTTATGTATGCTTAAACCTGCTTACTAGTGCCTTATTCATTATGACACTGACACTTCGCTCCAGTTCACTTTTAATTGTCATTATGCAGGTTATACAGTGGACAGATGTTGAAATATGTTCATATACAGATTATCGATAGAAAATGGTATGTGCTGCAGTGGGATTCGGAATGGGAATGCCTGTTCGTTAGGCGGATGCTCTAACCAATACACTATTGCTGTGCTGCTTCATTTTCATATATACCCTTATATCCATGACTCCTAGTTCCCCAAACACCCATCCCAACACTTCACTAACACAGCAGTCATCCATTCTCCAGTTGGATACGCGGTGTATCCACAACACTACACATTGGCCACTCCCTACTCCTGTAGACCCATCCCATGGGTTGACTCACTCCACGTATCCTCAGAAATCCCATACTTTTAGTCCACAAACACTGGTGACATGAGTGACCAATAGGACAATATTCGCAATTTTTTGGTTGTCCCACATGGGACACACATGTCTTTATTTCAAGATTAGACTCTATACTTCATTACATCCTTACTCCCGTTAACATGACACTACAATAAATTAATAAGTATGACTATGTGGTAACGCACACATTACACACAAGCGCTAATTATGTATGAGTTTGGCGTAATTATTTTACAAATAGACCGGTTTAGTGATTGGCGATGCTGTAGCAGACAGATCACAGGAATGATTCCATGTGTGAGAAAGTCCTCACATTTGAATTTTTGAGCACAGCACTGACTTTGGACATTGTACACACTTCTGCATTTTAGCAGTTTTGTCCCTTCCCTCTTATGCACAACCTATTATTCTATCTACAGTCGAGGTTTGTAAGGGCACTTTCATGTTATTTATGTCTGATGAATGTGTTACAGGGAATGTACTTCTACATATAGATGTCTGCATGTGTGTATGCATATATACTTATAACGAACTCGCTGACCTCCACGAGGTGGTCCAGTTAGAACCAGCCCATCCAACCCTGATATGCCTGGATCCATAATTTCATACCCATAGTTCCTCCACCCCACCCGAGTTCGACATACATGCATACCATCCATTGTCCAGTTGCTATCGCAGCCATGACACACCTCCACACATTGTCCTCTCTTGAGCGTTAGGGGCCCTACACATATGTTCAACCAACCCATGTATTATCAGGCTCTCCCACCATTTAATCCTTGAACATACCTGCCCTTGCTTGTGTAATGGTCGGAGGTCCAGTCATCCTATCAATTTTTGGGTAGTCCCACCAGGGACTACCCACTGATTGTTTGTAAAGTAGACTTAGCAGATCGACAATGTTACTCCCACTGGTAGTATCCTGCCTGTGGTGTGAGTAGCAGTGCTTTGCTCACTCCTGCCCAGCTTGATTTGACATACGCTGTCAGCACTTTATAATACTGGAGTTGCTGT
This sequence comes from Protopterus annectens, assembly GCF_019279795.1. Taxonomy (NCBI): domain Eukaryota; kingdom Metazoa; phylum Chordata; order Ceratodontiformes; family Protopteridae; genus Protopterus; species Protopterus annectens. Next base: position 1,719,438,254 of record NC_056728.1, on the reverse strand, counting down.
TGATTCCCTTCTCATTTCTTTTGTATGCTTTATTGTTATGACATTCATTCTTCATACATATATATATATATATATATATATATATATATATATATATATATATATATATATATATATGGGCCTACTTCATTTGCCCTGACTTCCAATTGACCGACACCCATTTGCCTGACACCAAATGACCGAAATTTCATTTGACCGACACTTCATTTGACCGACAAGTATTATTGGCAAGTAAATGGGATATGCCCACTTCCCCACTGTAGTGCGACCCTGGAGTTAGAATATATAGTTAGGGGGGTGTGGGGGGGCACAGCCCCCCACTTACATTTGTTTTACTAAGCAATATTAAAGCAAAACTAAACACTATAATATGAAATTAAGTGGGGGGCCCGAGTGTCATTAAGTTCAGTTGTTTTAGGAGCCTCTCCTTGCCCGTTCGGTATCCCCGTCTGAATGTTACTTCCTGCCAGTGAATGCACTGAGGTCAGAGGGTTCATTCTTCCCTCTTTGTGACATTCAGTATGTAAAAAATATAATGACATCTAATTGGAGCATTTTAAAATCAGAGGACGGGTTGGTTGACATTTTAGGAGAGTCACCTATGTTTATATATAAAACAGGACCAAATATAAAAAATAAACTTGAGCACCCTTTGACAATTGACGGGTGGGCAAAAAAAGAAAAACACACCACAAAATGTGGAAGATGCAAGCAGTGTCATGTGATTTTAGATGTCGATAGTCTAGTCCTTGAGAATTTTAATAGGATGAAAGTAACTTTTAGAAATGGGAATTGCAACACCAAACATGTTATATATTTAGCTAAATGTTCTGAATGTCCATGTTTCTATGTTGGAAAGACCGACAAATGTCTAAAAAATAGAATATATGACCATTTGTATAATATTGGTCGGAAAGAAATAGACATATAGATAGTAGTAGGAATTGTAAAAACTTCAAGTTTGGTATATTGAAACAGGCGAAACCTAATCCAAGAGGGGGGACATTACAATTTTACTTGCAGAAAAAGAAGTGAAGTGGCAATTATTGCTTAATGCTATTACCCCCCCAGGACTTAATGATCATATTCCTATAGGACCTGTATTATTAGCAAGAATATGAACTTGTTGTGAGTGAAAAGTATGTAACTGAACATTTGAATATGTACAAAGTAATCACTTTTCATAAGTATATAACAATTTTGAAATGTAAGAAATGACAAGCCCACAAGTATAGAGAAAGGTTATTGCGACTATTTTCTCTTTATAGATGTGGGTTCTGAACTGCATTAAATGTTATGTGTATCTTTAAATAATGTGAACCAACTGTAACTTTCTATTGGTTGATACCCAAAGGCGCCTTTTTTGTAAGGGTATTTTAATGAAATTAAGCAGAAGTATGGCATTCTGATGAAGTGCACGTTTATGGTGGATGAAAGCACTAAATCTCATTGCTATACTAGTTTTTAGGTTTTTATTTTATTAAATGTTTGTCTATTTCACCAGCTACTTGAAAAGTGTCTTTGGATCTGTGGTGGCATTAAGAGTGTGCTATACTGTTTCTTGGTTGTTTGGTATTTGGTGTGTACAGCCGCTCTTATTTGGTTTGACTTAAGTAATATGTTGGAATATCCCTGGTGTTCAGTGTTAGTTGAGATAATTAACATTGTGATACTGACTGTTGATGGTAGAGGGTCTGAATATTTTAAGTGCCTTTATGGCATGATATAAAGAGTATCCATAGTGTCTAGTGCCCACCCCCCATTTCTTCTGCTGAAAAATGTTGTTCTGTTATTTTAAATGCCTTTATAGCACAATATAATGAGTATCCCTGGTGTTTAGTGTTCCTCCACAGACCCCATCTTTTGTGCAGCAAAATGTTGTATTACTTTTTAAGTACCTTTATGGCACAGTGTAAAATATATCCCTGGTATCTAGTGTTCCTCACCCCCCCCCAATATTGTAGAATTTGCTTATTAGTCTAGGGGACTGAAAAGCTACCCCCCACATTCACACATTTATGTACACACACACACACACACACACACACACACACACACACACACACACACACACACACACACACACACACACACACACACACACACACACACACACACACACACATCCCTGAGGTCACTCATCAATCTGTATGCACTCACACATGCAGCTGCACACATACACACACATGCCCACATACCCCACCAGTACCTATTTGCTAACCTCCTCTAATGGGATCATACCCATTAGAAGCAATGGGTGAACATGAGCTTCTGGCTGTGTTCATTAACACAGCTGGTTGTGGTGATTTACACAGTTGAGTGATTTTTCTATATTCTATATTCTATATTCTCTTTTGACTTCTGTACCTGCTGACTGTGAAGTGGCTGCTGCTGCTTATTTATTCTCCATTACCAGGATGATAGCAATCTGTGGTATGGCCATCACACCAGCAGCTATGAGGCGTGTTTCTATTTTGCATCAAACTTGGACACCTGTGTCACTAAAGGGGTGTCCTATATCATCTCCCTGATGTATCTTGCATTGCAGGCTACTGTAATACACATATCTTGGATAGACTTCATTTTTTTATATCTTTTTTCTAGCCTCTGGTTCTGCAACCAGTCAAGTGGCTACCACTGCTCATTTGCTCTCCATTACTGAGATTAAAACAATGTGTGGCATAACTCTTACACAGACAGCCATGACAGGTGTTTCTATTTTGACTTAACCGCACCCCTGGTGGCTGACTGGGACACCTTTGTCACTGTGTGGATGTCCTATGCCCTCCCTCTGATGTGTGCATGCTCTCCCACAGTCCTGAGGGATTGAGGCCTGCTGTCATTAGCTTGGAATTGCAAAGCTACGTCACTGGCCCTGCGGCCACACCCTCCTCCCAAGGATGGGCAAACTGGTATAAGCCATTTACTCCCACCTTCCCCTCCCATGCTGCTATTTAGTCTTGAGTCATTTGAGTCATTGTCAGTCCTTATCCATCTTTGACACAGGACAGGGTTTCAGAAGGACTTTTTTTTCCCCGATTGAAGACTAGAATGCAACAGAACCATACATCGTAAAAACAAATTTGTTCCAAAAGCATACATGGATTTTGTACACTCTAAAACCTCCTCCACAACATCTATTACAGCTGTTTTCAGGTAAGTTCAGCAGAATTTGATTTCCCAGATTCAAAGCATATGCCACCTGAAAAATATTATGTCTATGGTGAATCAAACTGAGAAACATATTAGACCATAATTTTGATGACTTTAATGTCAGGATGGGCTATATTATATATGTATGCATGTATTCTATATTAAGTATGCATGCTCTAAATTCATTTTGTGAGTTAGTGTACCATTCCTCAGTCATAACTGCAATTTGTAATATGTGGTGCTCCATTAAAGTTATATATTTCTACTACTGTAACTGCTTTCTGTACTGCTTTTCTCAGGTTGACTTTAGAGTCATAAGTGCTCAGTATCAAATAAGCATGCATTTTAAAGATTCAGACTATAATAACCCTGCAAGTGGTCAGTAACAGACAGAGGAATACAGACATCATCTAATATGAAAAAAAGCAATAAGGAAAAGTTATGGACTAGAGAATTGGTATGCCACAGGTATGTCAGTTTCTTAAAAGAGATTTTAGAAACTTATCCGAAGTAAAAGCTAAATTTTGTCACTGAAGCTCCTAAACTTGTACTTTCTGAAGCTAAGTATAGTAGAAATAAACACATCATATGTATTACTAGTGTAAAAAGGTAGAGGAGTGCATCTCTTGCTCACTTTTATCATTTGAGCAAGAAGCATGTCACCTCAATACTCAAGACAACCAGGATGCTGTTCTAGTAGTCTGGAAGCAGTTTTCAGTGGATCTTTAAATTTTTCACTCAGTTTTGTGCTACCTTACAATGACTAATCGGCTAGTAATCTGGAAGCAGTTTTCAGTGGATCTTTTAATTTTTCACTCAATTTTGTGTTAACATACAACAGCTAATAGGAAAATAACTACTGTACTTTTAAGAGAAATTCAATGACTGCATTCAGAGTTTCAATTTTCACCACCAGAGGGCAGTGTAAGAAAAGAGGATTGCTGTTTCACTTTTGTTTTTCTTCCACAATTGCTTCATTGCATTAACCTACTAAATTAGCAAAGCTATTACACTGTGTTCCAGTTTCACTTAAGTTACAAAAAAAAAAAAAAAAACAACAAATGCGAAACTACAGCTGAGTATGCTCATTCTACAAAGATAATTACTGTCTCAGGAATACCTCTCAACTTTTCACCCCAAATTTGGATTATATAGGCATTACAAATACCAAAATCTAATTGTGTGTTTTCCTTTTTAAAGTTAAAACCTTAAACTGCTTATCTAAGTAGAAAAAACTACCAAAATGCATGCATATATGTATGTATCCAGATATGTAAATTACTCTAAATTAATGTTCTGGATGGAATGTCAGTCAATCATAGGATACATGCACATATTAACATATTGACTGCATCATACCTTTCAACTGTCTTTCATTTTTGGATCAAAATTTTGCTATGTCTCTCCTAATTCCTCCTCCTTTAGCTGGCAATTTTGGGAGAAAAGATGGTAGATTATTTTAAATAAATTATTACATCAGAGTTAACAGACTTTTTCTAACTTCAGAAAATGCATGTTAATTCACATTCAACTATTTTGTGAAGTTTGTAAGTTATACTAATACTTTGAAAAGCATCCCTGATTGCTTGTGATTATTTCTGGATTTGTCTCTTGATTCTGGAGGTTGAAAAAATGGATTGAATGGTGTTTTGGCCAACATCCATTTTGCTGAAAAGATTTGCCCCCGGATTTACTATTCCTCCGTGCAGGACTAGCTTAGTCCTGCACGGAGGTGGCCGTTTAGGAGCAGGACGGCAGCACGCTATGCATAGTAATGAGGCACACTGCCTGAGCTCCTAATCTTGCATGGAGCATGTAAGAGCGCAGGGGGCATGTCTGAGAGGAGAGTTCTCAGAATATACATGCTCCCGCAATGAAGAACAGCAGAAAGGGGTAAGAAATGAGAGAGACCGCTCATAGGTGTCTGCATATCCCCACCAACAGTCCCCCTCATGCACAACAGCAAAAGTATACAGAAATAAAATGAACAAACCCGTTTCTATTTTTTTTAAAATCCGATTAAAGCTAACCATAGGTGTGCGGGTGTGCCCATCGCTTAGCTACGGTTAATGCAGCTTAAAGGGCTGAAGAGGATAACAAGGAAGATAAATGCAAGTGATGAAGCATTGCAATAATGTAGTGGGCAGAGCATTCGCCTTACGAGCAGGCATTCCTGGTTTGAGTCCCACTGCAGCACATTCCATTTTCCATGGCAAAGCATGTTATGACTAATATTTATGTTGTATAACCCACTAAATGACATATATTTATGAACTGGAGTACAGCAGTAAATACACATGTGAGGTGTCAGTATCATAATGAATAAAGCACTAGTAAGCAGGTTTAAGCACCAATAAGCAGTAGTAAGCATATTTAAGCACTAATAAGCGGGCTTAAACCTTTTTGCATGGGGGTAAGCAATGCGCACACAGGTTAAGCAATTCTGAAGCTAACTCTCTGTAAACATATGTGCATTAACCCACTACATAACATAAATATGTGAACTGGAGTACAGCAGTAAGCCCAGAAGTCAGGTGTAATTGTAATAGAGTGTTGAAGTCCCCAATAAAACACAAGGACCCCATACAGTGTATGTACGTATGAATCATGGATACCAGGCATACATATAAGGTGTAATGAATAATAAATCAATACCAAAAAGGAATTATAATGCAAAGTCTAATTTAAGCAATGCTAAGCATTGCACAGGCCAGCTTAGGAGGTGTAAGCAATGTGTAGGCTAGCTAACTCTGTGTGGCCAGAAGTATACCCCTTTAAACAATGCCAACCCTAGGTAAGCAGGTTTGCCCATTGTCTAGCCTTTTCAAAACTGGCCAGTCACGGAAAAGTGTGGGAAATTGGCCCTACTTAAATCCAAGAGGTGGGAATAAAATCTCATAACTGGTTTTAGCTTCCCCCTTGCATGCACCATGTCAGGAAGGGGAGAAGGTGTGGACTTTCGGGTGCAGCACTGGTGCATCCAGGAGTCCAGAGTCATGTCAGGACTCCTTGTCAAAGACCATGATCAGAGACTGCTTCAGGGCCAGTACCAGGGCTCCCAATATAAGGCGGAGGCCTGGGACCATCTCACCCGTGACCTCACCAGGGCCACTGACATACCTCAAACAGGTGAGCAGGTCAGGCATCACTATGCCGACCTGAAGCGGCGTAAGGGGGACATCTTGGAGCAGTGGATCCAAGAGGCTAGAGCGGCACGGGATGTTCCAGTTGTGTGTAAGTATCACCCCACTATGTGTGTAATAATTGCCAGCTCATGTATATCATTGATAGGTATGGCTAAATATCCCTCTTATGTCCCCCACAGCTGCAATGGAGCAGGCCGCAAACCAGGAGTCCCATGTCAGTTGCCTGGTGAGGTTGTGATGTGAGGCAGGCCAGTAATACTCATGCATTTACTGTCATTGTAAATAAAACTAAAAGTAGTAGTAAATCAATTGCCTGTATAAAACCTGTATTGTTCAAGGCAAGTACTGCATACACTGGAGAATATGGCAGGAAGAGTCTCATATAGTTTGTATATAAATAAAAGAGTAACAGCCTGACAATAAATGTCTAACTGCTGGACTGCATGTGTATACTCTGGTATCATATGGTAATGTAGATTTGCAATCATGTAATAGTACTGTTATATTAAGCACTGTTACCCACACCGTGCACCATAAATTGAATGTGTAGGAATGCTTGTATATGACTGGTGTAATCCCCAGAGGCCATTTAGTACAACTGAGAGACACATAGTCAGTATACAGGGAAAATGCAGACAATAAAATCCAATTAGCACATGCAACTGAGATGTGAACTGTTGTTTTTTTAGCACACAGAGCCATGGTTCGAATCCTGCCAGTAGTAGTAGTCTGCATACAGAATCATACCCCACAACTGTACAGATATGTCCAGAATGTCCAGTAAAGTGGCCCATAACTGTTGCCTATCAATCTGTCCCCCTGGGAAATCAGTGGGATGATCCCAGACATATAGGCAGCAAACAGGAAATGCAACTGATTGACACACATCTATGAGAACAAAGCTGGCACACTAGCAACTCCCCAAAACCTTATGAAACTAAGAAGCCACGTATGTCCCATTTACACCCCAACTTCTCAAGCTGTGGCCAGAGAGTGTACAGTAACAGAGTGAGATGTATGTGTATAATAGTAATGTGGAATCTGGTACTGTGTGTGGGAACATTCAGGTAGTGCTAACAAATATTTCTCCCATAGGTCTGTCAGATACCAACACTGTGCCCAGAAATAAAAGAATGATACCCTGTACTGGTACTGCTTACATTGGTATTGTATGGCATTGCGACTGCAGTTGCTCTGAATAATGAGGTATTACACATCACTGTCACCCACACTGTTCTACAAAATATTACTGTCTAGGAGATCTGTATAAGAGTACTGTAATACAAGGTCAGAATGCAAAAGCACAGGGGATTAATAAGACAGAAAGCAGATAGAAGATATACAGCAATATCTATATAGCAGACACAATTGTGATGGGCAGTGTTTAAGTTGTAGCAGTCTGAATCCTGGGAGTGGATGTAGGCTGCATACAGAATCATACCCTACAAATGTACAGATGAGGCCAGAATGTCCAGTATATGGGCCCATATCTGCTGCCTGTCCCCCTGGTAAGTCTGTGGGATGATCCCAGGTGTTTAGCCAGCAAACAGGGAATACAAGTGATTGTCAAACATCTATGAGAACAAACCTGTCACTGTAGGAACCACCAAAACTGTTAGGAGAGTAATATGTCAAGTATGTCCTATCTACACCCCCATGTTGTCAAGCTGTGACCAGAGTGTGTACAGTAACAGAGTGAGATGTATGTGCATAATGCTAATGTGCAGTCTGGAAGTTTGTGTGGCAACAGTCAGGTAGTGCTAACAAACATTGCTCCCACAGGTACGTCAGATAAGAACACTGTGCTGAGAAAGAAATAAAGACCATTATAACCTGTACTGGTACTGTTCACTCTGGTATTGTAGGGAATTGTGAGTGTTGCAGTTTCTTTGAATAATAACGTATCACTGATCACTGTCCCCCACACTGTGCTACATAATATAACTGTGTAGGAAAGCATGTACATGTGTGTGTCAGGTCACTAAAGGTTGAAGAGAGCAATATTCTAGATATGTCCCGGCACACCTGCATGTGGTCAACACATGGCCAGAGTCTGTGCAGAAAGAGTTGGATAGCTATGTGCACAACATCAACCCAGAATCTGTGAGTATGTGTAGAAACAGTTAGTGTTATCAAACATTCCCTCCACAGGTATACCAGGTAAGAGCTGTATACTGCAGGTAAAACCAGATCGTGTGTAACGATGATGACAGCCATATCACTGTCCAACCTAAGGCTATAGGGTAGTGTAGTAAGACTTGTAAGGCACAGATAACAGCACTGACTAGGAAAGTAATGTGGACTACAGGAATATACTAGTTGTTAATTGACATCCCCCCCACCATATCTCCAACAATAATCAACATACCCACCCCAACTGATATGTAATGACACCTATGTTCTGATAATGTCCAATTGTTTGATAAATATTTTAATTGTTCCCATGCATGTGCTATATTGAATTATTCCAACATTGGTGGTATGGTGCCATCAATGTACCTGCATGCTGTTCTGATTACCACTGCGGTCCCATATATGCATGTGTTCTGTTTACTATGCAACTGTTCCGTATCTGGTGTCTGGGTTAATGGGAATATCTATGCATGCTGTTATACCTAACTCTGGAATGTGTTGACTATTACTAACCCACATATGATGATGAAATCTAAACACTATAGCATGCTTGGGAAGGCCGGTCCCAGCGGACCCACCTGTCCCACCTCAGCTGGCCGTGGCACCGGGCACCAGCATGTCTGGGGCCCAACCCAGGCCTTCCCTGTCCATTGGTCCTGCACCACCTTTGGGTGGAACTGCCTTAGGGGATGGGGCTTGCTCCCCTGGGAGCGGGCGTGGACAAGTACCTGTCACCCATTGCCAGGTCGGGGTCGTGGTGCATAGAGAGATCAACCAGCAGCTTGGTGATCTTCTACGCCAGCTCGAGGGCCATGTGTCGCAACTAGAGTGTCAGTCTGGCTCTGCAACTCAGCCCCCAGCACAGTCACCATTGGGGCTGTGAAGGTGCAGTGGTGACTGCCCATGAGTGGGGACCTCAGTCCCACTGTTTCCACTAGGGGGCTCATGGGCTTCTGATTTCCCAACACCTCTCCCCATCAAGGTGTTTATCCCCCACATGTGTCATATACTGCCCCTGTATGTGTCTTGTCTGTTAACCTACCCAACCTACCTCCCCAAATATACCTACTACCCCTCCCCAACATCCCACTCTCACCTGAGAAAAAAGGGGAATCTGTTCCCCAAAAAAAATCTCACGCCATACATAGCTGTCCATTTTGCACACATGTCTACTGGACACATATAATCTGGTCTAATTGGGATCACAACTTATTACTGTTGTCTTCACCCCCTTCCAGGGGTTTGAGTGTCCAAATCTACCTCCAAATTCAGTGTATATGCACAGCTGTTGCAATAGAAGAAATGGGCAGCAATGGACCTTCCCTACACTCTTCCTGCACATCCCTGGCTATTTTCCCTCCTGCCTTTCCCTCTTTGTACCCCTTTTTTCACCACTTTCCTATCAACCCCTTTTTCTTTTCTTTTAAAGAAATTATCATGGGGGTAAGTGGGAGTAAGCACTTTTAAGCAGCAGTAAGCAGGTTTAAGCCTGTTTGTGCAGGAGTAAGCAATGCCTACACTGGTTAAGCAAATTAGAAGCTAACTGGGTATAAGAAACTGTAATTGGAAGTTAGCAGTGCTTACCTTCACGCAAACCCACACAAACCCGCTTACAACTGCTCAAAAGTGTCTTAATCACTCTGTATCCAACAGCCCTTGTTCTGCCCAGCAACAAAATAAACAGCCTCTGCAAGGCTCAAACCCAGGACCCTGCACACCATAGACAAAGTGATTTACTCTTAAGCCATGTCAGATATACATAACCTTCCTGTATTCACAAACATATCATCCAGCCCAGTCATTCAACAGTACAGAGAATGTATTCCAACATGTAGATATATGTGTGTGTGTAAATATATTAATATCTAAACAGATACAACATATCTATATATGTATATATATATATATATATATATATATATATATATATATATATATATAAACATATATACATACAAATGCCTACATCTATAGATATATATGTCTACATCTGTCTAAATATATACATTAAGTTATATATATGTAAGCAGATATATATATATATATATATATATATATATATATATATATATATATATATATATGTAAGTATATACGGACATAGTTATATTTATGTAAGCAGATATATGTATCTATATAGGTATATACGGACATACATCTGTAGATAACAATGGGAAAATAAAAACATATATGTCCACATGGACCGTTAATGGGGTTGAGAGGCCTCAAATAATAAATGTCTTGTACAAATAGGTATACCCCCCCCCACAGCCAACCACGTCCGTACTGCAATACACTACCAAGTGTTGCAGATCCCATAACCAGGACCTGACATGACATGGGAACAAGATGTTAACAGTACTCCATCCCACCTGTATGATGTCATGCTGGTATTGGTAACATATCATGCAGTACAGTCTGGCTCCCATAGGTAATGTACAATGTGGTTAGCGACATCCCTAGGATACATATACACAGGCACATATATGCAGATACAGATATATATATATATATATATATATACATATATATATATATATATATATATATATATATATATAGAGAGAGAGATAGAGAGAGAGAGATATGTGACTACACATACAGACACAGAGATATGTATAGTAAGATACATATGTAGAAGGTGCACACAATATGGAACAGCCACTATGCCTACAGTTAACACCTTAACAACTGGACACTGTATGAGCCACTTATACAAATGACAATCGTTGCCTGCAACATATACCCACAGACAGGTCATAGGATATAACACCACCCACAGGTTTGCATAAATGGAAAACCTTTATTTGTGTACTATTACAGTTCTACATGCCATGTCATATAGCTGTTCAGACACTGATATCCATATAAACAGAGTAATGCAACTGTGAAACAGTTATATTAATACATTAGTCTAGAAAGGTTTGGACTTATGCAAATGACAATTATTGCCTGCAACATATACCCACAAACAGGTCATAGGATATAACACCACCCACAGGTTTGCATAAATAGAAAACCTTTATTTGTGTACTATTACAGTTCTACATGCCATGTCATATAGCTGTTCAGACACTGACATCCATATAAACAGAGTAATGCAACTGTGAAACAGTTATATTAATACATTAGTCTGGAAAGGTTTGGACTTATGCAAATGACAATCGTTGCCTGCAACATATACCCACAGACAGGTCATAAGATATAACACCACCCACAGGTTTGCATAAATGGAAAACCTTTATTTGTGTACTATTACAGTTCTACATGCCATGTCATACAGCTGTTCAGACACTGACATCCATATAAACAGAGTAATGCAACTGTGAAACAGTTATATTAATACATTAGTCTGGAAAGGTTTGGACTGCGGTGGTGGTGCTGCGGTAGCATTGTCGCCTCACAGTTAGACGTTGCCTGTTCGATTCTCAGTTAGAGCGTCTCCTGTGTGGCGACATGCGTGAATGGGCATTCCTTTGTTAAAGGTTGTATGTTAGGCCCGGCAAGCCAGCACGTAAAAATCTACTGCCAATCATTAGCGGACCGGAGTTCCGCTGTGGCGACCCCTAATCAGGAAAAGCCGAAAGACCCAACAAGTCTGGAAAGGTTTACAAATGTTGCTGGCCAGCCCATGCCCTTCAAATAGTACAATAGTAAAGACAGACTGGGCCACAGGATACCAAACAATCAACAGTAAGTAATGCAGGTGTATAGTTCAGCAGCCTCTATCTACACTCTGTACACAGTCACTAGGTGGTAAAGACCTCAGCTGACATAATGGGATGCAACTGTTACATAACAAGGCATAACTGACACCATCACAAGCACACTGACAAACAGAACAGTCTGTATGGCAGGAGGCAGTAAGCCTGCATTAACCCAATTTATGTAATTAATTTAAATATAGGTGAATTGTATGATAATGTACATCCAGATACCTTAAGGCAGTTCATCCCTGATACCCCCACGTTGCAACAGCCTAGACTCAATAATACAGGGCCATATACCACTGTTAAATACACTGGCCTTTGGAGTGCATAAGGGCACACATGTATTGTGTAGGTGAAGCCCACACATATATGGCCCTAGCCCCACCATATGTGTGGGGAATACAACAGCAGTGGACTGATGGCAGCAATGGCAGTGTAATATACTCACAGCCCACTACAGAACAACCCCTGACAGCATGTCATATGTGCAAAGCTTGGTATGTAGGTGGAGGTCAGAGGCTGGAACACAGGCCCATATGTGGAAAACTGTTGACATACACTAAACAAGTCACTGGTGTTACAGGATAGTCTGCAACATACACTTAGTCAGGGATTTGAGGTTAGAAACATAAATGGATGTAGCCATGTACTGATAGCAGTCAACACACACACTGCCAGTGAAATATCTGACACAGGACCTATGTGGTGGACAGACAAAACATGATAGGCATACATCTGGCTATCAAGAGGATAGGCCCACAGTTGAAAACTATGTAGACAGACTGTAAAAAACACCAACCGGGAGCAATGCAATGAAGGGCATACAGTCCAAGATGGATCAAAATTTCTCCAACAGTAAAAATCACATCCAGTAACGATATCCAAGCGGTATATGAGACAAAAAGATTTAATTCAAGTGCACAAACAGGACAGTGGTGAGCGCTTTCGCATAATGCTTCATCAGACCAGTTTAACTGCTAATACAACAGGATTAAAATACTAAACTTGGCGGGAAAACATTCAAACTCCACTGTTCTTAAAGATATATACCTCAACATAAAAAGACATCATCAATACTATACAAATTGACCTAAAATCAATATTGACCAAATATCTAAAAACATTTCAAGTATAGATATATGAATATATATACACATGCTGGCACTGGAGGGTACCTTGTCAAATTATAACAAATCCATACATATATTGCTCCAGATCATGGACCAATATAAGTCCATTAAACCTGCATTGCACCAACAAATATACTTCAAATATGCATATATCTTATAATAAAATTATATACACTCTACTATATATACATCTATTTGATATGTATTACGATAAAAAATACATTAAATATTAAAAACATAAATGCATGTAAGACATTTAATATTCAACATTAATAATGACGCATCTGGGGAAGTTATATCTTCAGCCTCCTCATTTTCAAATAAGGCTTAACTGGTACTTTCCCATTCAACCCTGGTGGCTTATCGGACCTGAGCTTAATGATCCAATCACTTTCCTTAGATTCCGTAAGATTGGACATATCCCCCTTCCTAAATGAGTCATGTAATTTTTCAACTATCCTAAATTTAAACATATGGTCTGTGCCAGTCTCTATAGTATGTTTGGCCAACGCATTATGGAGGGTACCCTTCCTGATGTGATACATATGCTCACGCATTCTATCCCTGAGGCACCTGTTCGTTTTGCCAACGTAGAATGCGGAGCATAAAGTGCACGTTGCCAAATACACCACATTAGTGGACATGCAGTTACCACCAGCTCTAGCTTTAAATTGACCAAACCCACTAGGATGGATAAAAATGGGCCTAGGGTCTATATAGGTACAGAAGTTGCAATGTTCACAAGGAACAGTATGGTTGACAACTCCCGGGTCACTGAATAACTGAACCTTAGGATAGCATAATAAACTCTTGAGGTTCATTTTGTTCTTATAAACGAACCTGGGTTTGTCTCCAACTACATCCTTGATAGCTGGATCAACTGACAAAACATGCCAGTGTTTACTGATGACGTCTTTGATGTATCCTACGTCCCTGGTGTAATAAACAGGGCAGGCAACTCCTCTGGGGCCACTACCCCCTCCTTGATCATTGTTACCCAAATCTACTGGTCTATCTGAGAAATAGGGTGCAGCTCTTCCCTTTCTCAAATTATCTATATCCAATGTGCCTATAGATAAATCTCTATCAGTATATCCTCTCTCTCTCAACATAGATGTAAGGCTACCCAACTCTGCAGCGAAACATGCATCACTAGGATTATACCTAGAAGCTCGCATAACCTGACCTCTCACTATGTTCTTATAAATGTCACCTGGATGCATGCTATGTCGATGTATAAAGGAGTTTCTGTAACATGTTTTCCTATACAGTCCAGTATTTATAATACCCCCTTCCAATCTCTCTACGAAAATATCCAGGAAGGATATCCTGGTCTCCGATGACTCATAGGTAAACTTCAGGAACATAGTAGTGTCGTTCATTTCTTGAACGAACCTGTCCAATTCGTCGACAGTTCCCCTCCACAAGAAAAACAGGTCGTCCACAAAACGCCTGTAGAAAGGGGCATACCTAGAATATAAACTGCTGGTAAACATGTGCCTGAACTCCCATTCAGCCATGACTAAGTTGGCGTAGCTATTGGCACAAGATGTGCCCATAGCTACGCCATCTTTCTGGAGAAACAATTTCTCTCCAAAACAGAAGACGTTGGACTCTAATATAACTTCTAAGAGTGTCATAAGCAGATCGATCTCAATGCTATTAAGATCGGACACTCTCTTCAGATAGCTATCCACCATCTCAAGTCCTACAAGGTTAGGTATCATCGTAAATAACGACTGTACGTCCATTGTGACAAATATATACCTAACGTCCGTTGAATTTGAACCCAAAAACGTATATAGATCTAACAAAAATTGTTTCGTGTCACGTAGGACATATTGATTACTATTGACAATGCCCCTCAACTTGTATTCAGCATAAATTGAGAGTGGTTCCGTAGACCACCCTCTCCCAGCTACTATTGGCCTATAAGGTGGATTAAATAGATCCTTATGGATCTTAGGTAGGCCTTGGATAACTGGTATCAACGGGTGTACCACTTTTAAAAACTCAAACAACTTTTCATCAATAATGTCACTCTTCAAAAGATCTAATAGCATACTGTTCACCCTTTCACAAATGTTGGTGGCCTGTTCCATAAGGATGGAAATATAAAACTTCTGGTCGCTCAACATATTCAACATAACACTGTTATATCTTTCTATGTCTAATACAACAATGCCAGCACCTTTATCTACAGGTCTCACAATAATATTAGGATTTCGGCGTAGATTACTGAGTGCTGTTTTCTGACAAAAGTTTAGATTAAAGAACTTCTTATCATGTTTCTCTGGTCCTTTATATCTCATATTATATAAATCATCTTCAACAAGTTTACTATACGCTGCCAATAAGGGGGGAGTATGTGGCATATAAACACTAGGTTTCCTAATTGCCCCACTAAGACTGGAACCTTTAAATTCTAGTGCTAGAGACAAATTACGAATATAGAGTTTAAAGTCTCTCAAAGTTTCTTCTAGATTACTAAAACTAGTAGGAATAAAGGATAGCCCTTTCGAGAGCACATCCATCTCTGCAGGTGTCAAATCATGAGATGACAGATTAAAAACTAGTCCCTGTTCCTGGATCCCCACATTTTCTTGAGATTCAATGTTTGAGGGCGGTCTGGGGAAAATTTCCTCTTCTGCCGCCCTCTGCTCATTGAACGATTCCTCCCTTCCCTCGAGAGGGACCTGATAGGAAAAGGGTGCTTTGCATCAAACACCCTAACTACAGAGTCATTACCATCAGGGGATGAGGTAGTTGTTCTATCTACCAAGTTCGTTGCAGGCCCTCTAACCACACCCACTTTGTTCCTAACAGCAGGGCCCTCTACATTGGCCACAACTGAACTCGTACCTGGCGAAACGACAGTCGAACAACTCACATGAGCTCCCGTTATATCTTTGTTAGTCTGTATATCCCTTGATGTCTCAACTCTATCTAAAGACTCAGCTGGCACCCTCTCAGTGTTGTTCAAATCACACTTGTCAGCAGTTGAATCTAGAGCTAAATTATTCAATACCTGTTCACCAACAGTAGATACAGGATTTAATAAAGAAACAAACCCATCATTAATAAAATTATTGGTAGCCTTATGAGCAGTCCCTCGATGTTGTGTTATAACATTTGTGCCATTATTTACTTTGGGCCAAGTGAAAATATTGCCCATTTTAAAATCCATAGAGTCTCGTTGTAACTTAGTTCTTTTCTGATTATAAAGCCTTTTTTCATATTGGGTGACGTTGTCGAGTAAAATATGGCAACAATCGTTTACAGCCGAGGCTGGAAACTGTGAAAAAATAGAAGCTTTTTGTTGTTGTACTTCTAACCTTAATGTCTCTTCAATTGGTGCAAAAAAACCTGTTCATTAACCTCATATAGTTGAGGCTTACCTCCAGATTCAATTGCTGCCATTCGAAAAGAAGCTCTGGATACAAAGTGGCCGTCGTCGGCATTTTCAGGACCCTAAGGCCCCTTGGGACTAATTTCCTTTGTAGGCAAACATCGAAATGTTGCCTTTGAGTCTGTAGCCTTTTCAACTTGAATAAGTCCACCTCGAGTTTCTCCATGGCTAAACGCAAACCTTCTCTGTCGTATTGTTCCTCAGTTCCTTCTGCATACAAACGATCATCACATTTGAACGCTTCAAGGGGATTTACGTCATGTCGCAAACAATCCGCAAAGCGGTCAACAGCTGGGCGTGAGATGTCATTCGCCTGTGTCCCTTGTAAAACGTACGGGAGTTCAACAGGCTGGGGTAGCCCTACCATCATGCCCCCAAGTGAATCAAAAAGCCACAAAATAACAAGAACAAAAATGTCAACAGATTCACGTGGGGTTAATGCTCCAAGTATGTAGCACAGTACGATAATGTAAAAAACACCAACCGGGAGCAATGCAATGAAGGGCATACAGTCCAAGATGGATCAAAATTTCTCCAACAGTAAAAATCACATCCAATAACGATATCCAAGCGGTATATGAGACAAAAAGATTTAATTCAAGTGCACAAACAGGACAGTGGTGAGCGCCAGATAATGCTTCATCAGACCAGTTTAACTGCTAATACAACAGGATTAAAATACTAAACTTGGCGGGAAAACATTCAAACTCCACTGTTCTTAAAGATATATACCTCAACATAAAAAGACATCATCAATACTATACAAATTGACCTAAAATCAATATTGACCAAATATCTAAAAACATTTCAAGTATAGATATATGAATATATATACACATGCTGGCACTGGAGGGTACCTTGTCAAATTATAACAAATCCATACATATATTGCTCCAGATCATGGACCAATATAAGTCCATTAAACCTGCATTGCACCAACAAATATACTTCAAATATGCATATATCTTATAATAAAATTATATACACTCTACTATATATACATCTATTTGATATGTATTACGATAAAAAATACATTAAATATTAAAAACATAAATGCATGTAAGACATTTAATATTCAACATTAATAATGACGCATCTGGGGAAGTTATATCTTCAGCCTCCTCATTTTCAAATAAGGCTTCCTGAAGTTTACCTATGAGTCATCGGAGACCAGGATATCCTTCCTGGATATTTTCGTAGAGAGATTGGAAGGGGGTATTATAAATACTGGACTGTATAGGAAAACATGTTACAGAAACTCCTTTATACATCGACATAGCATGCATCCAGGTTACATTTATAAGAACATAGTGAGAGGTCAGGTTATGCGAGCTTCTAGGTATAATCCTAGTGATGCATGTTTCGCTGCAGAGTTGGGTAGCCTTACATCTATGTTGAGAGAGAGAGGATATACTGATAGAGATTTATCTATAGGCACATTGGATATAGATAATTTGAGAAA
This sequence comes from Protopterus annectens, assembly GCF_019279795.1. Taxonomy (NCBI): domain Eukaryota; kingdom Metazoa; phylum Chordata; order Ceratodontiformes; family Protopteridae; genus Protopterus; species Protopterus annectens. The sequence goes on along the minus strand of NC_056728.1, from coordinate 1,719,420,111 downwards.
GGGAAGAGCTGCACCCTATTTCTCAGATAGACCAGTGGATTTGGGTAACAATGATCAAGGAGGGGGTAGTGGCCCCAGAGGAGTTGCCTGCCCTGTTTATTACACCAGGGACGTAGGATACATCAAAGACGTCATCAGTAAACACTGGCATGTTTTGTCAGTTGATCCAGCTATCAAGGATGTAGTTGGAGACAAACCCAGGTTCGTTTATAAGAACAAAATGAACCTCAAGAGTTTATTATGCTATCCTAAGGTTCAGTTATTCAGTGACCCGGGAGTTGTCAACCATACGGTTCCTTGTGAACATTGCAACTTCTGTACCTATATAGACCCTAGGCCCATTTTTATCCATCCTAGTGGGTTTGGTCAATTTAAAGCTAGAGCTGGTGGTAACTGCATGTCCACTAATGTGGTGTATTTGGCAACGTGCACTTTATGCTCCGCATTCTACGTTGGCAAAATGAACAGGTGCCTCAGGGATAGAATGCGTGAGCATATGTATCACATCAGGAAGGGTACCCTCCATAATGCGTTGGCCAAACATACTATAGAGACTGGCACAGACCATATGTTTAAATTTAGGATAGTTGAAAAATTACATGACTCATTTAGGAAGGGGGATATGTCCAATCTTACGGAATCTAAGGAAAGTGATTGGATCATTAAGCTCAGGTCGATAAGCCACCAGGGTTGAATGGGAAAGTACCAGTTAAGCCTTATTTGAAAATGAGGAGGCTGAAGATATAACTTCCCCAGATCGTCATTATTAATGTTGAATATTAAATGTCTTACATGCATTTATGTTTTAATATTTAATGTATTTTTATCGTAATACATATCAAATAGATGTATATATAGTAGAGTGTATATAATTTTATTATAAGATATATGCATATTTGAAGTATATTTGTTGGTGCAATGCAGGTTTAATGGACTTATATTGGTCCATGATCTGGAGCAATATATGTATGGATTTGTTATAATTTGACAAGGTACCCTCCAGTGCCAGCATGTGTATATATATTCATATATCTATACTTGAAATGTTTTTAGATATTTGGTCAATATTGATTTTAGGTCAATTTGTATAGTATTGATGATGTCTTTTTATGTTGAGGTATATATCTTTAAGAACAGTGGAGTTTGAATGTTTTCCGCCAAGTTTAGTATTTTAATCCTGTTGTATTAGCAGTTAAACTGGTCTGATGAAGCATTATGCGAAAGCGCTCGCCACTGTCCTGTTTGTGCACTTGAATTAAATCTTTTTGTCTCATATACCACTTGGATATCGTTATTGGATGTGATTTTTACTGTTGGAGAAATTTTGATCCATCTTGGACTGTATGCCCTTCATTGCATTGCTCCCGGTTGGTGTTTTTTACATTATCGTATTGTGCTACATACTTGGAGCATTAACCCCACGTGAATCTGTTGACATTTTTGTTCTTCTTATGTAGACAGACTGCATTCCAAGGTAAACTAGTATGTTCTGGAACCTCCTACAAATATGTAGCTGGCTTGAATGTGCAGGTTCTCCTGTAAGAGGTATTGCTACCTGCTGTCTGTAACACTGATGCCCATACAGAGGAAGGATGTCCATAACACAGGAAAGGTAAAGGGACCATGCCCACATGATGTAGGGATTTCTAGTAGGTGGTTGCCATGACAGTGGTAATTGGAAGTACTACACAGCAAGCTTCATGTAGTTAGCAAGTGGAGGACACTGATTGGTGCAGAGGCCATCACCTGAACATGTGCATCACCTACTAAAGCCATGCTGCAATCTATTCAAAGCAGCTCATTCCATTTACTGTAGAGAGACAGAGAGAGAGAGAAAGAGAAAGAAAGAAAAAAAAATTCCAAAACAAAAGCCTAAGGCAAAGGCATATTAAAAGCGAAAGGAAGAAAAAAACATCATTCAACATTCATTCATCAATACATCATTCCCACAACAGGTATGTGAAGTATATATACATGTAATAGAATATAATACCTAGTCCATAATAATGGGATAGATGATGTGGAATGATTTATATGTGCCATCAGGTGTTGTTGTGATGATGTTCAACTGAACAACTGCTATGGACAATAGTGTCTGTCCCTGTGAGTAGTGGGCCATAGCCGTCAACTGTGCAGGTCAGTACCGACTGACAAGATGTAAGCCATCATAGTGTGTGTTGTGTAATGAGAAGTATGTATATTACGTGACCAGTAACTGGTGGTGGAATTAATGCCATTATGATGGACACATGGGACCCACGGCCCACCACTGGCAGGATACTCAGGTTAATCTGTAATGTAGCATGCAGGAATGCCATAGGTGTGTAATAGGGTTACCTGCAATCGGGTCCTACATATACCCCCCTAATGTCAGGCCGTATCCATATGTGGCACCTGTCTGTGTTGTAGCAAGGCAGAACAGTGCAGCTGAGCAGGAAGGTGTTGTGAGAATGTGGACCTGTTGTCTGAATATACCCTCCATATGCATATGCGTACATATGTCACATATATAATATATAAAGATATATATATATATATATATATATATATATATATATATATATATATATATATATATATATATATATATATCAGCATGTATATCCACAAATATACATATACCCATAAGTAGACATATATATCAGCACATATATGCAACATCACATATATCTACACATATATAGATATATACCTATATGCACATGTCTACATATATATATACAAACACACACACAAACATATATGTATGTAAAGACATGTCCCCTATATTACTACCACAGTGATGCATGCTATGTGTGAGGCACCAGCACACATAGCAATACACACAGATATCTACAGCTGGCAGTGTGTGCAACATGGACGGTTATGTCACATGTTAGTCACTTGTTGGGCCACATTACCCCCGTCTGTGAAGTATGCAATGGGAATATGGGTAGGTATGGCAGGTATACTTGTGGAGGTGGTAGATATAGAGGACAGTCTACAGGGATGGCATGTGACACATGTGGTGGGTAAACATCCTGGTGTGCGTGGTCTGTGATGTGGATGCCCCATGGGCCCAAATATGGGCACAATAGAAACAAGCCTCCCAACCACTGCTACTCACAACAGCAGTCCACGTCCTGCAGGTGCCTGGCCTGGAGGCTGAGCAGGAGGAGCATGTCGGCTCTGTGAATGTGTACTGGGTGCCTCAGACTAATGAAGCACATCCCACATGTGTCTGTGGAGCCCGGTATGGAACAGACCCTAGACCTGACCTCAGGGGACAGGAACATGTCTGTGTGTGCCCCCCAGGGGGACAAAATCCCCTGGGTTGGTTCCACCTGTTGTTATTGCTGGACTAGTACACGAGGAGGCCCCAGGTTGGGACACACATGTGATGTGGCCAGGTATCATGGGCATATGGGTTTGGAGAGGTGGATCTGCTGGCCAATAGAACATACACATGTTATTGTTTCACTGTTATAGAACATATGTTAGTATTAATAGTCTACACAATCCCAGAACATGTCCAACAGCATTCATAGATATCCCCAATAACACAAAATGTCAGATGTGCAGCAATCCCAAAGCAGCCATACCACTGGCATATATGGAACCATAGTGGCCCTGACAATGGCATGCAGGTGAATAGTCTGTAACAGGCCAGCAATTATAGTGTCCACACAGGGGACATGGCTACAGTCACATAGCAGAAAGTGTGGTACAATATAATATCTGTCCCACTAGTAGGTAAGCCGTAGCCATACCTAATGAGTTGTGTGTACAATTTGTTGAAGCTGATATGGTGGAGGGGGTGACAGAGAGGTGTATTACGAACTGTGGTAACTTTGCTGTATGAGTTGCTCAGACCTGTTTCCATCTTTATGTCTTTCAGCCAAGATGTCACATGCATGCTTGCTTACCTATTCAACAGCAGAGAATGAAGTTCTTATATCACACCTGATCCAGCACTACCCAGTGCTGTTTGGCAGGGCTGCCCATGAACAGCAGGAGCAAACCTCCCTGTGGAACGACCTAGTCCACAGGGTCAATGATGTCAAACTGCACAACCGCAGTTATGAGCAGGTCCGGCATCATTGTACTGACCTGCTTTGCAATGCCTGTCGGCGTGCTGCTGCAGTACTGGGGGATCACCTCGGCACAGGGAGAGCCATGCCATCCACCACCTGACAAGTGTGGAGGAGCTCCTAGCCAGCCTCATGACACCTGCCCGTCTGGTCAGCCACCAACCACTGGACACCTTCGTGGAGGTGGGTGGCACCAACAGACTGGCCGAGGAGCATGCAGGTAAGGACACAGGGCACATCAGTAGACCAGTATTGTGTATACATCCACATTGGTACAGGTAGATCATGCATATCTGACATGTCATAGATATATTGTGTTGCTGCATTGTAGTGATAAACAGATGTCCAGATGTGGTAGTATCGTGAAAATGTACCGTTGATGTATTGTAATACTGCACCCACCCTGTAGCACTGCCATAGGTGTGACCACTGACATTGCATCTCTCACCCTGTTATGTAGGTCCCTCCAGGATACCTCCAAGACAGCAGCCTGTAGCTGGTGAGTATAGTTTAAGTAGTTGCTTGCCAACACACCGGGCATGTAATGGCAATGATATATTCCATGCACACATCTAACACACCTACCCTGTATGCATGCTGTACATTTGCATGTATTGCTGCTGTGAAATGCACAGTGTCACATAGGTGACCACGATGGGGTATTGGAAGGGTATGTCAGACACCTGCATGATAACTAACATTCTGTCATTGCAGAATGTGTCCACAGGGAGTAACATAATGGTGATAGACATGGCCTACAGTAGGGACATGTTCAGAACAACACCCATATACAGTGCAACACCAGTGTATATACCTGTAGGACAATGGCAACTGCTGCAGAGATACACTATGGCATAAAGCATTACAGTAGTCCACATTATCAGCTGGGTCTAGGCTGCAACATGTGGTGTTCAGTGTATGGGACACTGCAAAGTGACATACATGTGTAGGGCTTACTTGTCATGCATCTGCATAAAGTCTGAAGGGGGGGTTCAGCATGACACACCAGTGCACTGCAGCAGGGATCCTAAGGATGCTAAGAATGGTGCTATCTGCACATAGTCAGGTTCAGGACCTGTGGCATCCCTAATCCTACCCCCCAGCAATAGTGACGGCAGTGTGTGAACACCATGGGATGTGCACATGAGTAGACCTTGCAATCATGCAGAATAGGGGAACATGTGTAGGGCAGACTGAACATACACTGGCAAATGCAGAAGGCCCATGCTGGTATACCCCTGCCAGGAGTAATGACTTCTGTAGTACACACAACAAGAGGTGCGATAAACTGTCATGATAAGGGTGTGCACACATATGCCCACATGGTGTGTATGCATCATTGTCAGCAGCCGTACACCTAACACAATCTGTAGACATTGCATGTGAAAGTACAGGACATATGTCACATATTGGGCTCGTGTACTGCTAAGATATGCGGAGATGTGGTCCCATGACAGATCAAGGATGGGTGCATCAAATCAGTAAAGGTGTGTACACCCCCCATAGCCATGGTATGCTCTGATGGTTGTCAGTGTAAGAGTATTGGATTGGTCATACATGGTCTGTTGATGTTGACAGCTGTAAATCAGGCATCAGGCATTCACCAATGACAACTGTCCACATATCATCCCAGGTATGTGTTGCTGAAAAACACAGGGGCTGTGAGCAGTAAAGCTGACATAACTGACACAGTACTACACATTCCACAATGGGTTGTACACCTGTGAGTTGTGGTGCACAGTACATGGCAGAGTGCAGAACAGGTGCACAGCAATACTGTGTACATGGGTGCAGTGGTATCCAGGGGAAGGGGCATCACCTAGTGACACAGCACATGCACCACACAAGTGTATACTGTTGCTAGCATGGATTGACTATAGCTGAACTGCATGCTGTTCTGTACCATATGTTCTGCATGTTGACAGATGGGTAATAGGAGGACTGTGTGTACTATCATTGTGCAACCTCATCTATATGTGTGTGCATCCTGGTGGTTAGTTAGTTTGTCTGCAGGGTCACTCTGGTGAAGTGGAGCATGGTAGATGCATGTATGATGTGTGTGTGCATGTGTGTGTTTGTGTGGGTGGCCATGTATGGACATGTGAGATTGTGCGGTGTTCATACAGCTGTACCTTCCTTTGGGACCATGCAGTACATGGACATGGACTGCCACATTACACACCAGGAATACCTGTCATGTGTGTAATCACAGTACAGCAAATAGTATAATATGGTCTGTAGCATGGAACAGGCATCCAGAGGAAAGGTAGACACCAGGTACACCCTTAATATCACATTCAGCAGAGAGGTTACCTACAACCCACATATGCAGCACTACATATGCATTGGGAAAGTACTAGTCAACACCAGGGACTGTATCCAAATATTACAGTTGTCACATGATAGGCTGAAGGAGCAGCATATCTGGCATGTACTGAGCATTACATACACATGACACACCAGTGCATAATATTATGGATACAACATAGTAGCCCACACATAAAGGGGCCATGTACATCATGTCTGGACATATAGAGGGTGCATACCGAATGACAACAGTGAGGCCATGTAAAACCACTACACTCAGGTCAGGCAGGTAAAGTAGCAACAGGCCTTGTGTTGTGGCCATTTGTGTAGGCATTTAGAGGACTGATACATTAATTAGTGGTATCAATGTGTGTATGTTAACAAGTGTGATGCAGGATGGAGTAACACATGGACATATACGTGGGACTGTCTGTAAAGCCATGGACAGGTAGGTATTACAGAGGTGTGTGCATGTGTTTGTGTGTGTGTGTGTGTGTGTGTGTGTGTGTGTGTGTGTGTGTGTGTGTGTGTGTGCGTGTGTGTGTGTATGTACTGTTAGGCAATGCTGTACAGGTTTAAAAGTGTGTTTATTGTTTTCCCCCACGGGTGGCGAGATGGGTCAGGGTTCCTCCTGCATGCAATCTGATGTTGTTGTCCATACAGCCACCGAAGATGATGATATTAATGTTGAGGCACAGGTGGGGTTGTCAGGGGCCAACACTGCACCAATATTTGACATCCCCCTTTTAGCCACCCCAACCCCACACACAGTTTCAGTGCCTATACACACCCCATCACCAGTGGCCAGAGAGGAGGGACAGCTGGCATTCAGTGGTGGTGCATAGGATAGTGTGGTAACCATGCCTACTGTGTCCAATCACAGCAGGCATAGCCAGATGACTGGCAGGGCACCACATAGACAGATGTCCCAGGGTGCTCATGGTAGGGCTGCTGGACATCATGCCCCTGGCAGGGGCGACATAGCTGGTACCAGCAGGTGCATGTTTCTGGCTGTCATGGCAGTGCAGGCACATATAGAACTTTACCACAGACAGGGCCTGAGGCTGCAGAGGGCTGTTTTCACATCTGCAAATGACAATGCCTGTGAACTGGCTGGTGCCATCCGTGGATTAACTGAGTTCATGGATAAACGATCTGGTGAGATAATGGCCCTCATCGACTGTGATCTGTCCATGCTTGAATGTGTGGTGGGAGTACGGCGACGGCCGTGTTGACGTAGGCTAGCAACACCAATGGCTGGTAGTCAACGTGGACATGCTAGGATACCAAGGGGCTCCCGTAGTGGCAGTAGTAGCCTTGACAGTATGGAGGGTGTGCTGTCCACACCACACCACAGCAGGCTATGTGCACGTGGTCCTGGCCAGTCCCAGGAGGGACCTGGTACCAGCGGACAAATGTCATCAGCAGGTGAGAGTAGCACATTGAGTCCTGTACCTGTACGTGCCCATGGAACCCCTAGCAGACATAGTCCACATGTCCGTAGCCAGAGGCAATGAACTGCACACCCTGCCAGGTATGGTCTGCAGCTGTTCATAAATACCTGTGTAGGGCAGCCACATGGCAGAACTGTGTGCATGCATACCCACACACTATGCAAACACACCTAGGGCAACCCCATACCTGCACACACCACATCACCTTGCCCAGCTCCCAACAGTGCACCCCTCACCCACACACATGGTGTCAAATGTATGGCCCACCCTTGGCCTCTGGCAAACCAACATGCACCCTGTGCATATGGTGATACCTCTGCCACATCCCTGTCATCCATACCACCAATGCAGGGACAGGCTGATATGGTTCTGATGCACACAGTAATTGTACAACAGTGTACCACAGTACTGCAGTGTAACATGTTGTAGGGAGTAAAGTGCAATGCATATATGGCAGGTAGTGTAGCTGTCCAGCAATGATGCCTAATAGCTGTTAGTAATACTGGCTGGTTGTGGTGTCTATAATGTTATCCATTCGTGTTGTAGGTGTACATGTGTCAGCACTAAGATGCCCTGTGCATATGATACCTGTGCCACATCCCTGTCATCCATACCATCAATACAGGGACAGGCTGATATGCTTCTGATGCACATGGTGACTGTACTACAGTGTGCCACAGTACTGCAGTGTAACATGTTGTAGGGAGTAAAGTGCAATGCATATATGGCAGGCAGAGTAGCCGTCCAGCAATGATGCTTAATAGCTGTTAGTAACACTGGTTGGTTGTGGTCTCTATAATGTTATCCATTTGTGTTGTAGGTGTACATGTGTCAGCACTAGGATGCCCTGTGCAAATGATGATACCCGTTCCACATTCCTGTCATCCATACCATCAATGCAGAGACAGGCTGATGTGGTTCTGATGCACACGGTGACTGTACTACAGTGTACCACAGTACTACAGTGTAACATGTTATAGGGAGTAGAGCGTAATGTATATATGGCAGGTAGTGTAGCCATCCAGCAATGATGCCTTATAGCTCTTAGTAACACTGGTTGGTTGTGGTATTTATAATGTTATCCATTTGTGTTATAGGTGTACATGTGTCAGCACTAGGATGCCCTGTGCATATGATGATACCTGTGCCACATCCCTGTCATCCATGCCATCAATGCAGGGACAGGCTGATATGGTTCTGATGCACATGGTGACTGTATTACAGTGTACCACAGTACTGCAGTGTAACATGTTGTAGGGAGTAGAGTGTAATGCATATATGGCAGGTAGTGTAGCCATCCCGCAATGATGCCTTATAACTGTTAGTACCACTGGTTGATTGCAGTCCCTATAATGTTATCCATGTGTGTTGTAGGTGTACATGTGTCAGCATGAGGATGGTGTGCTGTCATATTCCAGAATGGAGTATGTCACTGTGGTGACACCATAGCTGTGACATATCTGGGGTACAGTTGAACACATTTCACAGGTTACTAAACCGGTTATTGCCTGTGCAACATAGACAGGTGGCCCGCTGAGGTGTGTATACCCTACAACCTGATGTAGACCCATCCACATACACACACACTGTTACTTGGCAACACTGGGACTAGACCCCTACCTAGCTATGTAGTGATACTGAAGTATGTGGCTTACATTGCACACACCACACAGCATTTAGGGTGAGGTGTGTCCCAGGTTACATGTTACATGCAGAACATCCCCAGACATGTACAGTATGCTAATGGGGGATGTAATGGGTGTATTTGGACAATAGGTAGTGTGACATACCGTCATATACACATTTACAGACACATAACAGCCAGACACACATCTGAGATACCAGGGCCTATTACTGCTAACTAACTTGACCGTGTGTCCACTGTGTTACAGGTAGGCTGCACACATGACATGCATAACTGGCTTGGATTGTGGTAACAGTTACCTGTATGGTTGATGGTGACAGTGGTAACCATAGCGTGGTACATGGGTGTACCTTGGTGTAATGACAGTGTACACAGCACCCATATCCCCCAGTGAATATTGTACTCCCTGAAACCCATGATGACACTCTGCCATACCCACCATCACACATTGGCCACGACTGAGATACAACCCATAGTATACCCCAACAGTGGTACTACAGGGATATGAATCTAATGCACATGCCATACGCGTAATAGGGTGTTGCATTGTCATGCCTCACCTATGGGCAGCAACAACACTGTATGTACTATTGTGTTGCAATGGGTATTGTAATAGGAGTATGTTGCCTCAGAATGCTGTACCCTACAGATATACAGACATGCACAACTACACACACATGCCAGAACACAATGGGTATCCCATGCCTATCACCCCATTTGTAAAACACTGTTGTGCTGGTACTGCAAGGCTCATGTAGCCGGTATGGGGGGGAGCTTAACAGGGTACATGTAATGTCCCATACAGCAGCAGCCACAACTGACTATGGCAATGGGTGTTACGTTGGTTGTGAAGGCCCTCATGGAATTCCTAAGTACAGATGTGCTAACACACAGGCACTGCTATACTCAGTCATGCACACGTACACAAGTGTCAGTACAGGGGTGCATCCCTGCAGGTGGTCATAGCTGTGTACATAGCTATTGTCCAAGGGGAGATGGGTTGTGTAGAGGTTGTGTGTACAGTTTTATCCAGCCACCTGCCAGGTGGTAGCGGGCAGTCTACCAACAGATACTACTGTTGTGACCCTCAGGGTGAGAATGGCATGTATCAGCCAATCCTCCAGATGCCTCCTTCACATGGCCACTGAGGTGATCAGGTTGACATGTATGCAACATGCATTACAACACATGGTTAGTGTCTGTGATGGAGACCTGTACCCAAGCATGTTCGGTTGACTGTGGTAGTGTAGTGGAGTTACCTGTGGCATGTGGTGTGTACAGGTTGACATCTCCTATATGTGCCACTTCTTACATAGCTGGGCAGATATGTCAGTGTCAGTCAAGCTTAGGTTGCCTGTACATATCCCAGCTGGATACCTGCCATCTGCACATCTGTACAGGGACTGACAGGCATCAGCTTGGCAAGTAGCTATGCAGTAGCATGAGTGTGTTGACAGATAGATGTCTGACAACAATATGTATGCCATAACTACATGTCGGATGCCCTCACTAACATGTGCTGTACAGACGCTAGTCTACAGTTACATTCCACGTGATGGATCATTACCCAGCAAGGCGTATATACTGTGACACAGCTCACATACCAGGGATACAACAGGCAGGCCTCGGTGTCCAACCATGCTTGCAGATGTACCTGTTGTCAGTACTACATTAAGCACTCTGCTGTTGCCTGGGTTAGCACTTTCAACAGTAGTACTGCCATGATACACTACATGCCAGTGTGACAGCACTTACCCTGGTCACTATGCCTGTATGTAACACATTCACATGGATAAGAATGCTGTACAGGCTTCATATATGACTGTGTCCCACACATGACACTCACAACCCCTGCTAGTGTAATGACAGCACATAGGTGCATGTATTGTACATGGAATTACATACACTTATTACAGGTTATCAGACTGGGTGGTTTGTCCTGGTTACCAGTGCTAAGCTATGCTTAGCAAGTATCAACATTGCTGCAATATAACAGCTAAGCTGATTTGCACACTGGTAAGTGCTGCCTACACTGTGTAAGTGCCCGTACGTTTACCCATAGCTCAGTACTGCTTAGCTTCATGCAAACCCGCACAAACCCACGCAAACCCGCTTAAAGCAGCACAAAACTGCCTTAACCACTTTGTATCCAACAGCCCTTGTCCTGCCCTGCAACAAAATGAACAGCCCTTGCAGGTTTTGAACCCAGGACCCTTTACAATGAAGTCACAGCACTTAACTACTATGCCATGACCACTGTGAAGGCAGCTGTTGTTTTACCAATATAGCTGTCAATACACATATTGAGTAGTATTGAACAATTGCCTTTAGTTCCTAAATTGTGTAGTCCTTGTTATTAATATGACTGTTGCATCACATATGTTGTTTTATCATAATGTGCACATAGCAGATACATACGATGAGATACATCTGGGAGGGTATACACAACCGTGACATTTACTCATGACAGTAATATGGTCGTATACATATAATAGGTCTACATGTACATACACATGTATACTCATACATATGTCTGTATACACATCTGTATAGTGCTACATATATATGGCCATGTGTACATATGTGTGTGTGTGTGTGTGTGTGTGTGTGTGTGTGTGTGTGTGTGTGTGTGTGTGTGTGTATATATATATATATATATATATATATATATATAGATATATGTATATATAGATATACATATATGTATATATAGATATATGTCTATATAGCTATATATGTATGCACATCCTATGTGTACAGATATGCCTAGTTATGTTGGTATATATGTAGATATCTATAACTATATGTGCATATATATCTGTTCTGCTATACCTACTACTGTCAATATATATGTAGATATCCATACGTATATGTGCATATGTATCTCTATCTGTATATGTGTAGACATATATTGCTCTGTATATGTATATATCTAGGTTTTTATATGTATATATATGTACATATACATATCCATCTATATATGTCGATATGTATATGTGTATTGGTACGTATCACTTCACCTAAAACTCATTTCACCTAAACTCATTTCACTCAGACCAAATCACCTAAAGTTCCTTTCACCTAAAACTCATTACATCTAAAACTCATTTCACTGACACTTAGTACAATAAGGCAAGTCAAAGATATATGTCCTTTTCCCCACTGTAGTGCGATCCTGGTGTTAGTATAAATAGTTAGGGGGTGTGGGTTTTATGTTGTCTGGTTTTGTTTTACACTATTTGGTAAAAGCCAACTATGTGGGGGCTCGTCCCACCCCACTAATGTGGGGGCTGTGCCCCACCCTTAATATATATATATATATATATATATATATATATATATATATATATATATATATATATATACTAAAACCAGGATCACACTACAGTGGGGAAAAGGACACATACATCCACCAGAGAGGGAGAGAGAGAGGCACACAGAGGCAAAGTAAAGTCAGGGAGGGGTGGGAGAGTAAAACATAAGCATGGTTGTGTCACACATCTACCAGCACAGGGTATCAAACCCCTGATGACTATGTAGTGCTACCACATTTCTATGCAGTTATTGGATGCTCCACATAGGCTGCATGTTGAGGAGCCCTCAAAACGTATATGTACTGGTGAGTGGCATCTGCAACAGAGATATGGTAGCTGTACGGTAGGTGTAGTACACGTGCCTGTCCGCATGAACAGATGCCACTATCAACACAGCCACACTCTCACAGGGACGCACACACATTGACACACATGGCAGGGCCAGGAATACAACTCATCACTAATGCGATTGCCACAACACATTACTGTGCAGGTATCACGTGCACCATAGGGGTCATACAGAGGCTATATGGGCAAAAGGTATGTGGATGTGTCTGACATTGGACAACATGCTTCAGTATGCCAATGGGGGTTGTAGTGAGTGTGAATGTGATCATACATACCATACAACACACACACACACACACACACACACACACACACACACACACACACACACACACACACACACACACACACACACACATAGGGTTCCAGTACTGACATGCATGGGTGCATTGCTTAAGAGTGTGTAGTGGTTGACTGTGCCAGACAGATATACAAGGCTAGGTGATGGGTATACCTTGGCATCAGCCCACATGACAATGATCTGCATTGTGGCTCAGGGGCGTAGTTTCTGGATTTGACCACACGGGTGGGTATTGTATTCAGCATCCAGTCACATGGGTGACTATTGTGTGTGGTCAATGCTCTGCATTGCTTGCCATGTATGTGTTCCTTAGTCCATGACATGGGCAGTGTCTGGGATGTGCACACCTCCCAAATGCATGTACAGTGAAGTGTTGAACTGTACCTGTGGTGTCTGGCCCATGTTGTGTACACAGATTATCATCAGATGTGCCAGTCCTGGCCTCATGTGGTGGGAACTGGTAATGGACAGCAGGTTTACCCTGCACCTTCATTGATAGCATGATACCAGGATTCCCTGGTGTCAGTGGCATCTGCCCATACAGGGCATGTTTTCAGGCATGGTATGTCCTTTGTGGGCCACATTTGATGGCATCACAGGTGTTGCAGGTTTCCAGTAGGGAACATGGGGAAGGTGCACTGTCGGCATGTACATGCCTATTGGACAGATGGACAGGGTGCCATGCCCTCTGTAGCCCACTGCAATCACACCATGGTTACTATCAGTGGGCAATATGCAGGGTACTACCAACATAGCAGCTGTTGCCTAGGCAAGTGTGTGTGTGTGTGTGTGTGTGTGTGTGTGTGTGTATGAGACATGGGTTGAGAGTGTTCTCTGGGTAATACTAGGGTTGCTAACTTTGTTTGCCTGGCCATGATGTCACATGTAGGGGTATGGATTTGCACCCAGCCTCTCAGCTATTTCACATCTGTTATCCCTGTATGGTGGACATTGTGATATATACTAGGGCCACCATATAAGAAATTTGCAAAACTCGCTCCACATTGATCCCAGTTGTTACACACTCACAACCACCTCCACACAGGATATGAGTCAGAAACACAGACACAAACCTGTCATGTCTGGGGATTAGAATTCCTACCTAACTAGTTTCTTACACTACAACACTACCCAGTTATAGGACATGCCACATAGATTACTGGAGTATTTTTTCCCCAAAGGTGTATTTTACAATGAATGACATCAGCAAGATTGCAAAAGTAGGGCATTTGAATAGTAGTGAGTGTGGATAGGCTAAAATGAATTGCTCCCTACACAGACAAAACATCCACAACTGCCATGTGTGGGAATAGAACCCCTACCAGAGTTCTTTATCACACTACAGCATGAAGATGTTATAGGATGCACCAAGGGATTACTGGAGTACTCTTTCCCCAAAGGTGTATTTCTCAGTGAATGACATCAGCAGGATTGTCAAAGTAGGGCATTTGAATTGTAGTGAGTGTGGCTAGGCTAAAATGCATTGCTCCCTAAACAGACATTGAAACACACAAAACTGCCATGTGTGGGAATAGAACCCCTACCAGAGTTCTTTATCACACTACAGCATGAAGATGCTATAGGACACACCACAGGGATTACTGGAGTGCTCCTTCCCCAAAGGTGTATTTCACAATGAATGACATCAGCAGGATTGCCAAAGCAGGACATTTGAATTGTAGTGAGTGTGGCTAGGCTAAAATGCATTGCTCCCTACACAGACAAACACACACACACACACACACACACACACACACACACACACACACACACACACACACACACACACACACACACACACACACACACACACACACACAGTTGCCAAGTCTAGGGTTAGAACTTCTACCTAACTAGTTCATCACCATACAGCAGTACACAGCTATAGGATGCACCACAGAGATTACTGGGCTACAGCTTTCCATAAGGTGTATTTCACAGTGTATGACATCAGCAGCCTTGACAAAGTAGGGCAATTGAATTGTAGTGAGTGTGACTAGCCTAAAAAGCATTGCTTTCTACACAGACAGTGACACACACACACAGTTTCCATCTCTGGGATTAGAACTCCTTCCTACCTAGTTTATCACACAACAGCAATACGCAATTATAAGATGTGCCACAGAAATTACTGGGCTGCATCTTTCCAAAAGGTGTATTTCACAGTGTATGATATCAGCAGCCTTGACGAAGTAGGGCATTTGAATTGTTGTGAGTGTGACTAGCCTAAAAAGCATTGCTCTCTATACACACACACACACACACACACACACACACACACACACACACACACACACACACACACACAGTTGCTATGTCTGAGATTAGAATTCCTACCTAACTAGTTTATCACACTACAGGGCAGTGCACAGTTATAGGAAGTGCCACGGAGATTACTGGCCTACACCTTTCACAAGGGTGTATTTCAAAGTGGATGACCTCAGCAGGCTTGTCATAGTATGGCTATGGGGAGGGCAGTGTGTGTGCATGGGCCATAACCCATTCATCTAGAGGTTGACACACCACATGCGGGCACACGCAGGGTTATATTCCATAGCTACGTGTATACAGCTGCTAGATGACTACTTCCTTGTACAGTCATGTTGCACAGCTAGCACTTGCACCACATAGTCCATAATGCTGACAGATACCAGTGGCTAAGGTCTACAGTGAGTGACATCTGAACTTCATGTGGTTGTAGCCATTTGGCTGTGTGCTGGGTGGGACAAGCCTCATAATGGATGGCCCCTTCTGACAGTCATGCTCTTCCACACATCTGTGTACGTCTTGTCCACTGCTGTTTGCAGACATGACCTTCATTTGTTTAGGTGTGTGAGAATGCCCAGTATGCCCTTCTGTATTGAATGTGTGGATTGATTCCAGGTAGTTTGTACTGCAGTACAGATCTTTGTGTTGTACACCTATAGGTAGCATACTGTTTCTGCAGGGTATCCATCAATCATTTGGCAATATGGGGACAAACTGTGCAGTGGGTAGTGTGTGTACTGTAGGTGATTGTGTCTGTGCTACTTCAGCTGCATGGTGCTGCTGTTAGCAGAGATACTCAGACATGTGTACTGTTATACACAGTGATGCTTTCTGTCCTCATGTACTGTCAGGTGGACATTTTTGCTCACAGTGATGACTTGGGGGACAAGGGTGACTGCAGCTGTGTCCGGGATTGTGGGCAGACACCTACATATTCATGATAAGTTATGCCATTCTGGAGGGGGACCCGCAGACACTTGGTGCTGGGTTTGTGTATCAGTTCAGCATCTTGGTTCAGTGCTGGCAGGGGATCCCATATTTGTCCGCCCATCAACATGACAGCATGGCCTTATCTTGCTGTGGCAATGCCTCACAGCTGTACAGATTTGCACAGGTTAGCCAGAGGCAGGGGCCATGGGTCAGGACATTTACCCTATTGTGGTGTATGGGCAGGTGTGTAGCCACCCATTTATGTGTTTGCAGCCAGGGATAGTGTGTGCACACAGTTTAGTGTCGGACCCTGCACATTCCATGCTGCCCATGCTCCCACACCCCCGCTGTTATTATAACCTCTTTCATACATTATACATACATTCTCTGATACTTTCCCTAAGGGCATCATCACATCACAGGTGTGTGTGTCAGTGTTGGTCCACAGTTCATGCAGTGGGACATGGTGGACATGTTACTGTGGTTTGTCTACATGGCCTTGCATATGGCTTATTTTGAGTGCATTATGTTGTTATTTGGGTGTCCATGACATAACACGCATTGGCAGTATGTGTGAGACACGGGCCTTTGGCAGGTGCATGTGGGGCATTAGGTGTTGGTGCAGGCCAGATGTGACAGGCCATTGCATTCTGTCAGTCCTACAGTCCCACACTACCATACAGTATATTCCCCTGGGATGACAGGGTAGGTGTGATAGTTGTTCATGCCAATACCTTCTATCAGTCTTGATCAGGTGGTGTGGATGCTGGCAGGGTGCTACCTACAGCTAGGGACACACCTGCATGGGACACCTGCACTGCATGCTGCAGCCTTCCGCTATTGCCATATACAGGTGGGGTCTTACTGTACCCTTTCCCCACAGCAGGGATATTGCCAAAGAGGTGCCTGTGGGTGGTGTTTGTGTGGCTGGGTGCATGTGTGCTATGGACACCACTCGCATCTGACACACAGATATGCATGGGGCATTACAGTTATGCTGGCATGTGCAGGTACATCAGCTGATTCCCAATACATCAGTCCTACCTCCTTTGTGATCTTCAGGTGTTCAGGCAGACATCACCAGTATCCCCTACTACAGGTCCAGTTACTGTGATGCATACCTATATGTACAAATCCAAGGGTGTCTCCATTTCACAGTGACACAATATATACTGTATGTCTGGGGTACCTTCCCCTGTGTACTGCTTGCATATCTAGCCCAACAGCCATACCATGTCAGTCTTTCAGATGGTGACACATATTACCACCATACATTTACAATGGCTTACTGCTAGCATGTATTATACTGGTGGGGATTGTCTTTGTCCCTGTCCTTGTCATGTCATCAGCATTAGTGGACAATGGTCACCAGGTCTTACCTCAACATGCATACATACTGACCACTCTCACACATTATGAAACACACACCATCCTAACACACACAGACCTGCATATTGTGCAAATGCTACAACCTATCCTGCTACCTTGGCCACCTCTGGGCATCTGTGCTCCACTTGTATTATACCTACTCATACATGTTACTACATTTCTACACAGGATTGGGGGGGCACACCTGAGTGTCACTACATTTCTACACTGGATTGGGGGAAGGGGCAGACTTGTCTGTCTCCACATGTCTACAAAGGCATGGGGGGCACACCTGACTTTTACTACATTTCTACATAGGATTGTGGGGAGACACACCTGACTGTTTCTACATTTCTACACTGGATTGGGGGGGGCCACACCTGACTGTTACTACATTTCTATGCTGGATTGGGGTTAGGAGCACACCTGACTGTTTCTACATGTCTACATGGAAGTGAGGGAGCACACCTGACTGTTACTACATTTTTACATAGGGTTGTGGGGGGGGGGCACCTAACTGTTTTTACATTTCTACGCAGGATTAGGGGGCACACCTGTCTGTTATTACATTTCTACACAGGATTGGGGGGGCACACCTGACTGTTTCTACATGTCTACATGGGAGTGGGGGGCACACCTGACTGTTACTACATGTCTACATAGGGTTGTGGGGGGACACACCTGACTGTTTTTACATTTCTACACAGGATTGGGGGGCACACCTGACTGTTTCTACATTTCTACACATGATTGGGGGGGCACACCTTACTATTTCTACATGTCTACATAGGATGGGGGGAACACACCTGGCACTTGCACACATTTGCTATGACTGTAATGGTATGTCAGGTACTCCATTTCATTCTGTATTCTAACCTATCATACTGACTAGAGGCATACCAGTGTACTACGGGTCTTAGCTTTGGTTGCCCTACATATTAGTGTCTGACTTCCTACCCTTCATAAATAACATCCCACTGCCTGACCTGCTATAGTCTGTCTGTGTAGGCTGGGGGGAGGTTACCAATAGGCATCATTCAGAGGCCATAGCACAGGCTCTGTTTGGATTTGTCTACACCTGTCCTGCTGGCTGAGACTGTTGTTGGGTATGTAAACCTCCCTGACTGGTATGTGTGAGTCATATGGACACACGTCGCCCAGCACATTTCCTAAAGTGGGTTTTGTCACCCTGTGTAGTACTAGCTACTATGGTGACTCCAGTATGTGTTACAGATGTCATGGTGCCACTATGGGTGTCTACTATCTGCTGCCATAACATTCAGCCACCCAATTTGCTTGCATGCTCACATCCATACCATAGATACAGGTAACGGCACATTCTACTCCATTTGGCAATTGGTAGGTTGATTGACTTACCTTGTGGGTATGTCAGGACTGAGGATGGTACTGGAGGGCTGCCTATATCGGATGCACACTCCCTATACATGGTTGAGCACAGGTAGTGTCATGTTTGGCATCCTTTTTACTGTATGTGCGAGTCAGAGAGAGGTGTCATTCCCTGGGTCCCTACTGTGTCAGTGTATGTGCTATGCATTGCCTCTTTGCCAAGGTCAGGGCATACTGGGCACACCTCCATCTGCCTACTGTGGCAGGCTCAGGTTGTTCCTCCTCTGAGTCACTTTGTGCCTGTGCAGGCCTTGGCATTGGTGGGGGGCTGTGTGGCCCTGCCCTGTGCTGTTCCTGCTGCAGCTGTTTCCACAGGATCATATTGTGTAGCATGGCGCTTACCATAACAATTTGAGTACATGTAGTTGATGAGTACTGCAAGGCTCCACCGGATGTGTCCAGACACTGGAACTGTGACTTGAGCATCCCAAACACATGCTCTATTATAATTCTGGTCTGTGAGTGTGTCTCATTATGGTGTTCTTGTTCAGGTGTGTGTGCATTTCTGATGGGTGTCATCAGCCACGGCTCCAGGGTGTAACCAGCATCCCTCACTAGGTTACCATAGGGGATGTCCCCACTGGCAAATTTCTGGTACATCTGTGTCAGATGCCAAATGTGGGAATCATGATAGCTTCCAGGGCAGCCAGCACACACATTCATTATAATGCCCTGGGCATTGCACACGACCTGGCAGTTAATGTAAGGGAGGCCCCTGAGGTTGATGTAGGCCCTACCCTGATCACTAGGTGGTGCTTTGATGCATATGTGCGTGCAGTCTATAGCACCCACTACCTCAAAGTATTCTGCTATTTGGTGGAAGAGATGCATATTGCTGGCCAACACCTCATGGGTGTTGAGGAAATATACGTGCTCACTGGCATGTGCTGACATGGCATCCAGGAACGGTTGGAATACTCTGGATGCTGATGCCTGTGAGATCCCCATGATATTCCCAGTTGAACTTTGGGAGGTACCTGTGGCTAGTATTCCTAGGCCTACACACATCTTGGTATCCACTGGGATGGGTTCCCCACAGTCAGTTCGGTGTGTCATGCTTGGCTGGCACAGCTCAACAATTTGCTGTAGGAGGTCCATGTCCACCCTATAGTGCTCCACTGTCTCCAGCTCATGTAGCCCCTGGTAGGTTACTCTGGGTCTGTATACTCTTCTCCGTCTCCTCACTGTGGGTTGATTGGCAGCATTCACATTCTCACCCCCCTTAGCCTCTTGCACATGTTGTTCTATGCTGCCTTCTGCAGCCCCTATCATTTTGTAGTTTTGTTTGTTAAAAGTTCCCCACTTGTATACACCGGTGGTGTAGAGTATGGGAAAAACCAGAGGGGAAGGTGTTTGCATAGTTTATAGTAGTGCTCTGGGCTGGGCTGGTCTGCTGTCAGTGTAATTGGCTGATTCTGATACATTTCACCTGCCAACTTTGCTAGTTCTCTTTGATTACCTTCCTACTGCTGTTTTCCCTTCCCATTGCCTTCCTGTGTAAGCCCGGGGTGCGCTGTGCAAACAGAGTGCTCAAATGTGCACAGAGCTGCTATTTCCTGGTTTGACTTTTTTTCCCTTTAAAACCCGGTGTGTGGCACGCACACCCACTTAGGCAATGTAAAGAGTGCTAGGCAGACTCACACACCCCCTTGCTTAGCTGTGCTTAGCTTGGAGCAAACATGAGCCACAGGGCTCCAATCCACTTACAGAATGCCTGACACCCCCCCTATGATGTCAGCTAACTCCTAGGCTTGCACCAAGCTATTCCTGCTATTACACTGTTGGGACCTGACTAGCATGTTGGGGAAAACTGGGATTCACTATCATTCCCCTCATTTGCATAGGATTGCCTGCTAATGCATAGTTACATGTCTCACACTGAGCCTTCCCCATTAGCAACCACTGCTCACTGGCCATGTTGTCTTCTGCCTGCCATTGACTTTAATGGCAGAATACTGATTTTAGTTAGAATGCTTATTTTAGGTTTATTTTCTTATTTTCTCCCCGATCTTGTTTGCGCACTGCTGCCTTACGCTTAAACAGCCGAGATTGGCAAAAAAAAAAAAAAATAAAAGTTGATTTTTTTATTTTTAAGCTGTTTGCAATGCCAATGGCCTTACACTTGGCCATTGGAATGTTTCCTGACTGATATGTAGCCTTTATTTGGAGCTGTCACTGCTCCATTTTGGATTTTGCAGACAGGTACTCGGCTACTAACCGAGTACATTTCTGCATATTACACTAGTCCTGCACGGCTGGTTTCAAGCTTCCCAGATCACAAATTCACCTCATTTGCATGGATTTCTCCTACAAATGAGGTGATCTGCATACAGGGGCTTAGTCCATGCAGGACTAGTGCAGGAGCACTTGTGCATGCCCCTGCAGGCTATTCCTGGATTGCACAGCAGACATATTGCCTGCTAGAGCGCCTGCACTAATCCTGCACACCGTGCAAGGCTTGCAGAATCCAGGGGTTGGTCGACTAAGCAGATGGTTGACAGATGTGTGAGATTCTCGGGGCTGGGGAAGATGCCATTTGCCTGATATGCAATTTCAGAGTTAGTATATATAATTTTGTGTCTTTATTTTAATTTTGCATGTGATGAGCAATAGTAACGTGTTGAAGTTTGTGTTGTTGACATTTTGTGGATGATGCTTTGCACATCAACATTTTGGTTTTTCAATTATATTCAATAGACCTATGTGTGCACAGGTGCACACACACACACACACACACACACACACACACACACACACACATATATATATATATATATATATATATATATATATATATATATATATATATATATTTCTATATATGGGTCCCCTTCACTACACCAACACACTAGAAAGCCGAAACTGAAAACACCAACACCAAAAGACCGACGACGCAGATGATCGACAAGGTGAGATCCCGACACCCAAAACACCGACATGGGCAACGTGTGAGCGCGACTCGGTAAGTGTGCGATAGTGAGGGATTTAGGGTTAGGGAGCAGACAGGTAACTGTGCGATAGTTAGGGATTTAGAGTTCGGGTGCGGGAAAGGTGACTGTGCGGTAGTGTCGGACTTAGGGTTAGGGTGCGGGTAAGGTAAGTGTGTGATAGTGACGGACTGTACTTATAGGGGTGGGTTAAGTGAGTTAGGGTTAGGGTGTGGTTAGAGTGAGTGTGCGATAGTAACAGACTTTATGTTTAAGGGTGGGTTAAGTGAGTTAGGGTTAGGGTGCAGGTAGGGTAAGTGTGCGATAGTGACGGACTTTAGGTTTAGGGGTGGGTTAAGTGAGTTAGGGTTAGGGTGTGGGTAGGGTAAGTGTGCGGTTGTGTCGGACCTTAGGGTTAGGGTTTGGGTTAAGGTTAGTGCATGTATAGTTGTGTGTAATGTGTAGTTTACGTTTTGTGTGTCGGTGTTTTGGGTGTTGGTGTTATGGTGTTCGGTTTTGTGAGTTGTCGGTATTGTGTGTTTTCGGTCTTTTGGTGTCGGTGTTTTGGGTGTCGGCTTTGTGGCGTGTTGGTGTAGTAAATGGGATCCCTATATATATATATATCTGTATATATATATATATATATATATATATATATATCTGTATATATAATATATTCAAATGGAACGTTACCAACAGAGTAAGTTGCGAAAGGAGTGCTGCAACAATTCAAATAATTGAATACAAAAGTTCCAAACTGCAAAATCTCTCCCCCTTTTTGACCCATGTAAGTACTTGTTTTTCAGTGTAGAGCAGTCGGAAATGTCGATTTCGATGTTTTTGTGACATTTTGACTGATCGGCATTAGGGGATTTGCTTAAAGGTGTTGCTGATATGCAGTGTCGAGCACTGTGCATGAGACATTTTGATGGTAAACATATACACACACACACACACACACACACACACACACACACACACACACACACACACACACACATACCTCGGGATTCATGAAGCTTGGCGCAAGGACGGTTTTAACCTTGCACCGAGCGTCCTCCTTACAGATGGTGCAGCGGCACCATATGAATATTTATGAGGGCACGCTGCCGCACCCTTGATGTGCACAGGAAAGGAGTGCGAGTGCAGGGGATGTGTTTCAGTGCTCTATGGAGGCGTAAACATACCCCCACAGATGCACAACCTACTATGCTTACTATTAGAGCCCGCCTCTAATAGTAAGCAATTAAGTCAGTGTCCGTGGATACTGAAATGTATGCTAAACATACAAGAGTGTCCACGAACACTGAAATAAAATCAAAGTAGTAAACACACAAGCATGTAGTGGAATATTGAGCCCCGTCCCTAGAACTATCACAATTAGATTCCCCCGTGTCCCTATTTTACATTTGTATTTCTTCATTATTGAAAGTGTAAGCGAAGCGCAGCATGTTTGTGTGTTACCGCCCCATGCTTAACGTAGCATACACATCAAAATCATCCAAATAGAAAAGAACATACAGAATCAACGTTAACGTCAAGAGTGTAGTGGTTAGAGCATCCACCTAATAAACAGGCATTCATGGTTCGAGTCCCATTATAGCACATATCATTTTACATGTGGAATGTGTATATGAACATATTTATACATCGTTTTGCTGTATAACCTACATGATAACATGTAAATGTGAACTGGAGTACCGCATGAAATACTGAACTAATGTCATTCAATCAAAGTGGTAGTGTCATAATGAATAAGGCACTAGTAAGCAGGTGTAAGCACAAATAAGCAGTAGTAAACATATATAAGTACCAGTAAGCAAGTCTGAGTGTGTTTGTGCGGGTGTAAGCAGTGCCCAGCATAGGAAATGTATATAATTATGTAGATGTATGTGCATGTGTATGTACAGATATATAATACACACACACACACACATATATATATATATATATATATATATATATATATATATATATATATATATATATATATACATATAATATATAAATAAAGCATACAAAAAAATGAGAAGGGAATCAACAGCAACTCCAGGATTATTTAGTGCTGTCAGCTTATGTCGTATCCAGCTGGGCAGGGGTAAGCAAGGCACTGCTATTCACACCACAGGCAGGACACTACCAGTGGGAGCAACATTGTCAATCTGCTAAGTCTACTTTACAAACAATCACAGGGTAGTCTCTGGTGGGACTACCCAAAAATTGCTAGGATGGTTAGACCTCCGACCATTACACAAGCAAGGGCAGGTATGTTCAAGGACTAAATGATGGGAGAGCCTGATGATACATGGGTTGGGACAACATACATGTAGGATCCCTAACACTGGGGAGAGGGTAATCTGTGGAGTTGTTTTATGGCTGTGATAGCAACTGGAGAATGAATGGTTTGCGTGTATGTCAAACTCGGGTGAGGTGGAGGAACCATGGGTATGAAATTATGGATCCAAGTGTGTCAGGGTTGGATGGCCTGGTTCTAATTGGACCGCCTCATGGAGGTCAGTGAGTTTGTTATAAGTATATATGCATACACACATGCATATATCTATATGTAGAAGTACATTCCCTGTAACACATTCATTCCTTTTGCAGACATAAATAACATGAAAGTGCCCCTACAAACCTCAACAGTAGATAGAATAATAGGTTGTGCATAAGAGGGAAGGGATGAATCTGCTAAAATGTAGAAGTGTGTACATTGTCCGAAGTCAGTGCTGTTCTCAAAACATCAAATGTGAGGACTTTCTCACACATGGAATCATTCCTGTGATCTGCCTCCTACGGCAACGCCAATCACTAAACTGGTCCTATTTGTAATATAATTTCGCCGAACTCGTACATTATTAGCTCTCATGTGTAATGTGTGTGTTACCACATAGTCATAGTTATTAATTTATGGTAGTGTCAAGTTAACGGGAGTAATGATGTATTGAAGTATAGAGTCTAATCTTGAAATAAAGACATGTGTGTCCCAGGTGGGACAACCCAAAAATTGTGAACAGTGTCCTATTGGTCACTCATTTCACCAATATGTGTGGACTAAACTTTTGGGATGTCTGAGGATATGTGGAGTGAGTCAACCCATGGGATTGGTCTACAGGAGTAGGGCGTGGCCAATGTGCAGTGGTGTGGATACACCGTGTATCCAACTGGAGAATGGATGACTGCTGTGTCAGTGAAGTGTTGGGGTGGGTGTTTGGGGAACTAGGATCCATGGGTATATGGGTATATATGCAAATGAAGCAGCACAGCAATAGTGTAGTGGTTAGAGCATCTGCCTAACGAACATACATTCCCGTTCCAAATCCCACTGCAGCACATACCATTTTCCATAGGTAATCTGTATATGAACATATTTTGACATCTGTCTGCTGTATAACCTGCATAATAACAATTAAAAGTGAAAACAACAAAGAAATCCATATGGATAAACTACCACTCAACACTTAAAATAAGAAAAAAATAATAAAACAGCCACCAACGACTAAATGTAGGTCTTCACTATTTTAATAAAACACTTAACCAAATAACTAAGCACTTTCACAGGCATAAAACGCTGGCCAGCAGTTTATGCCTGGTGAATGCACTTAGTTATTTGGTTCTGTGTTTTATTAAAATAGTGAAGATCTACGTTTAGTCCTTGGTGGCTGTTTTGTTATTTTTTTCTTATTTTTAACAATTAAAAGTGAACTGGAGCGAAGTGTCAATGTCATAATGAATAAGGCACTAGTAAGCAGGTTTAAGCATAAGTAAGCAGTAGTAAGCATATATAAGCACAAGTAAGCATTTTTAAGTGCATTTGGGTGGGGGTATGCATTACCTTACAGACATATGTAAATATATATATATATATACATATGCGTATATATATATATATATATATAATATATATATATATATATATACATATATCTATATATATCTATATATATATATATATATATATATATATATGTGTGTGTGTGTGTGTGTGTGTGTGTGTGTGTGTGTGTGTGTGCGTAAATATACACAGATATACAGCTATGACAGGAAACAGCACACAAGAATGACATATGTTCACAGGCTATGCCAATGGAAGTGAGGGGCCCAAGCAAGAAACATGTAACACGTAGCATGACCCCCCCCTCCAGCCGGACAGAGGAAACATACACACAAAACCACAAACAATGTAAATATATTTGTAGAACCAAAACCAGAAAACAAACGGAAAATAAGACTTCAGTGACCACTAGGAGACAATGATTTCACAATTTAATGTTGTGAACTTCTTCAGAAAAAGAAGAGACTTCCCAAACTCTTCTTTTATAATACATAAAAGGAAGTGATGTCATCAATTGAACATTATAATCGTGAAACCATCTTTCTTTATATATAAAATAATTGATATATGAATTTAGACATTTAAATATATATATATATATATATATGTTGTGTATTAACAACCTTAAAAATAAACTTATCGTAAAAACATTTTCATGTAAAACAATTTAGATCTTGTTGTACTCTCATTGTATTTGCTTTCAACAAAATTCAAAGACTAGTGAATAACATTATTATAGAAAAAACAATATTTAACACCAAGTCTATGTGTCTCTTTGGTGTTGTTGTTTTTTTGAAGTTGTTGTTTTTTTTTTTTTTTTTTTATATATACACAATGACAGTCCATGATGTCATATTGATGTCGATTCTAGTGTATTTACTAAGTATATTAAGTTAAGTTAAACATACATTAATTAATACAATACATGAAACACGTAGCATGACCTTCCGAACCCCCCAGCCAGACAAAGGAAACATACACAAACCCACAAACAATGTAAATAGTCCACTGCTCCTCAGTCCACAGGTGCCATACAACTGGGGGGGGGCAGAGTGCACCCATGAAATCTAATCTTGGAACAGACAGGAGTGTCCCTTGCGGGATGCCCCAAAAATTGACATATAACCAAAGGAAGCTGATATGACGACCATTCTGGCTGGGGTGTGCACCTACCCGGAATACAAGGGAGGGAAAGCCTGATGACCCATGGGTCGAGACAATGTGCGATGTGGGTTCTGTGAAGTGGAGAGTGGGCAGCGTGTAGTGGTGTGTTCAGACCTGAACTGCACCCAGAATAAGGATGGGTGCAGTAGAGGAGGTGCGGGTGGGGGACCTATGGGTAGCTAGTTACAGGTCTAGGTGTGCAGGTGTTGGCTGATGTGGGTCTATATGGACAGCCCCAGGGATGTGAGCAAAAGTGTTCATTGGACAGAGGTGTCACCCAATGAGCAGCCACACCCGCTATGAGTCCCACTGCAGCAAAGTCTAATCTACATGGTAGAGAACGGAATAACCAGATGTAGATGTATATATGTAGAGTAATGTGTGTGCATATCTACCCATAGCGACATGGAGATATTCCTCTCCATCTCTGTAGTACAAATGTATACATACAGAGACAGAATACATATACATACCCACATATAGATATATACATATGCAGGCACCCATACACCCATATGTTGTTAGATATACATAGACAACAATATATAAATATATACATGTATGCATTCATATACAGATTTATCTGTATATAGTAATGTAGATATATATATATATATATATATATATATATATGTGTGTGTGTGTGTGTGTGTGTGTGTGTGTGTGTGTGTGTGTGTGTGTGTGTAAATATACACATGTAAATAGCTAGGATATGATACAGCAGTTACGAAGGACATATGTTCACAGGCCATGCAAATGGGGGTGAGGGGTCCAATCAACAAACGTGTAACACGTAGCATCAACCACCCCCACCTAGACCGGTGAAACATACAAACACACGATACAAGTAAACACACCACTGCTTCCCAGACCACAGGCAAGATACTACCAGTGGGAGAGACCTGCCAGGTCTAATCTTGAAACAAAGACATCAATGTCCCTTGTGGGACACCCCAAAAATGACTGAGCATCGGACTCAGTCCCTGTAATGATTCATCAAACCAGGCTGTAGACATACAGGGACCAGTAGGTTGTGCAAGCCTGATAACCCATGGGTCGACACAACATACGACATGGGTCCTGACACATGTAGAGTCGGCAGTGTGTAGTGATG
Organism: Protopterus annectens; assembly: GCF_019279795.1. Lineage (NCBI taxonomy): Eukaryota > Metazoa > Chordata > Ceratodontiformes > Protopteridae > Protopterus > Protopterus annectens. Next base: position 1,719,391,659 of record NC_056728.1, on the reverse strand, counting down.
TGGTTAGACAACACCCGCACCCACAGTAAGAATGAGTGCTGTAGATGAGGGGCAGGTGGAGGAACTATGGGTATGCAATTATGGACTTAGGCGTGCAGGTGTTGGCTGGTGCAGTTGTATTAGGACTGCCCCAGGGATGTAAGTAAAATTCCGAAATGGGCAGACCTTATGCCCATACCTCTCAACCCCTAAGAGCAAAACCTTTGGACAGAACATAAACCGTTGGGGGAACAAATAGGGAGAGAAAGCACCTATTCCACTTACAACCTTAGAAAGCTGATAGAATAATACGTATGCATTAGCGTGACTCGGCTGAAGGATGTGGGGTCCTAAACCCAATTACTTGTCTGCATTTAATGGTGTCAGTTCCGAGGTATTTGCCAGACAGGTGCAGATTGTAAGAGGAACACACCAATAGTATGAAGCAAACTCTGGACAGGCCGCGGATTCTGTACAGTCGACCAGCATGCTTAAGCCTAATGGGCAGCCATTCCCGATATGGGTCCCACCACAGCACAGCCCTGTTTAAATGACTAAGTATGGTATGACCATATGTGTCGTTGCATAACCCACTACATATCATCTACAAACACATGGTCGCAACACCCTACTGTAGGCATGTAAGCTGATGTAATAGGCATCACAAAGTATTATTGTAGTCCTCACCCCCATCCAGGGGTGTGAGTGTCAGATGCAAATACCAAATGCAGTGCATTTGCAAGTGGGGGAGCAAGCGGGTCTAAGCCTGTTTGGCCTCCGGTATGCGAGTATTACACTGGTGAAGCAATGTAGAGGCTAACTGAGTTTAAGAATCTGTAATCGGAGGTTAGCATTGCTTAGCTCCACGCAAACCCGCGCACACCCACTCACAACTGCTTTAAAGTGCCTTAATCACTCTGTACCCAACAGCTCGTATTCTGGCCAGCAACAAAATAAACAGCCTCTGCAAGGCTAGAACTCAGGACCCTATACATTACAGTCACAGTAGTTAACCACTACGCCATGATAGCAATACATATAAAGGAGGTATCAGCAAACTAATCCTCACCACAAGGAAATCAACTCAAACATGTGAACTGAATTTATGTACAGTGTAATGTTCTATAACCTGCCACAGACCATAAATATGTGAATTGGAGTACTGCAGTAAACATAGAGTTGAGATGTCACTGTAATAAAGTTATGAAGTCCCCAGGACCCCATACAGTGTATGTACACATGAATGACGGATACCAGACACATATATAACCTGTAATGAATAAGAAATAGTTTAGCCTTTTCGAAACCGGCCAATTACGGAAAAGTGCAGGAATCCAACCCTACTTAAACCGAAGAGGTGGGAATATGGCTCATAACTGTTCGTAGAATCCCCCTGCAGGCAGAATGGCTGGAGTGGGAGGAGGCACTCACTTTATAGCGCAGCGCTGGGGCATCTAGGAGTCCAAATTCATGGTATGGCTCCTGATAAAGCACCATGACAGGAGACTACTGCAGGGCCAGTACCAGGGCTCGCACTACAAACAGAGGCCTGGGACAGTCTTGCCCATGACCTCACTAGTGCCGCAGGTATCCCCTGGACTGGTGAGCAGGTCAGGCACCACCATGCAGATCTGAAGCGCAGAGGAGGGAATGTCCTGGAACAGTGGATCCAGGAAGCAAGGCAGATGCAGAATTCACCAGAACTGAGGATGTACTCCTTCCACTACATAGTTAATAATTGCCTAGCTTGTGTAAACTATGGATAGGTATGGCTAAATATCACTGTACCTCTCTGACAGCTGCAGATGAGCGTGCAGCGAACCAGCAAGCCTATGATGCTAGGCTGCAAAGGATGCATCGTGAGGCAGGTTAGTAAATAGCCTGCATGTACTGTCATAACAAATAAATGTAAGAGCCTCAGAAAGTGTTGTACCAGTATACAGATTTGTGTAATATGCTGTGAATAAAGATGTAACCCCTGCATTGCTTCTGTTTACTCTGCAGTCATATGTTGTTGTACTGTTGCAGTTATTAAATAGTACTGTTGTAGTAAGCAGTGTTACCTACACTGTGGTATGCAGATAAAATGTGTATGAAGTGCTGTATAACAATGTTGGAAGTGCAAACAGGTCAGTCATATTAGACTAAATACATTGCAAAGCCTCACAACAATTGCCTGATAGCATAGTGTACAGTGATCTTAACTGTAATGCTTTTGTCACACACAGCAGGGCTTTGAATCCCAGGAGCGCCTGTGAGTTGTATGCATATTCATTCCACACAACTGCACACAGTTTGTTAGAATGTTCAGAGAGAAGGCTGTATGCATATATACACTTAACAACTGTACAGATTATGCTAGAATGCTCAAACAGAAGGTGATATGCATGTTCATACCCCTCAACTGTTCCAATCTGCTCAGTATGTCCTGATAAATGGCCCACATCACCTGCCTTTTGCCCTGTTCCTCTGACAAATTTGTGTGATGATCCAAGAAATATAGGCAGCTGTAAATGACAGATAACTGATACTCAGACTTGTACATAGTCAGAGAATGTACTTGCAAACATACCTGTCATCCCAGCATCTCACCCAAAGTGTATGACAGCAGTCAGCAGTCTCAAAACATTTTGCATTACACCTGCATCTTGTCAAGCCTGTACGTAAGGCACATTTCCCGTACACACTAATCTACAAACATAAAATATAATGCCATTGGGTAGTGTAATAATATATGTAAGGGACAGACCACTACAGTGACTATGAATGTTGTGCAAACTACAAGGATTTATTAGTTGTTAATTAAACTCTCTCTCTCACCCCTACCATATGTGCAAAAATAACTGATTTACACAACTCATTTGGTATGTCTACACTCCTAACCTTTGTTGGGACATATGTCCTATTGGTTTATAAATATTCACATCTGTTTCTATGCATGTGCCATGTTAAAATACCCCCATACTGGTGTCCTGTTGCCATCAATGAAACCTGCATGTTGTTGTAATGGCCACTGTTTACCCATATATGCATGTGTTCTGCCTGCTCTGCAACTATTTTATATCTGGTGCCCTGGGAAATGGGAATACCTATGCATGCTGTTATAACTAATCATAAATGCTGTTGACTATGACTAACCCATACCTGCCTTAAACATGCTACAACATAGCTTGTATTGGAAGGCCAGTCCCAGCGGACCCACCTGTCCCACCTCAGCTGGCCATGGCACTGGGCACCAGCACATCTGGGGCCCAGCCTAGGACCTCCTCATCCATTGGCCCTGCACCACCTTTGGGTGGATCCATCACAGGGGATGGGGCTCAGCCACCCCTGGGAGCGGACAGGAACCTGTCACCCATGGTGCGGTCCGGGCCATGTTGCGTAGGGAGCTCAACAGGGAGATTCGAGACTGCCTATGCCAGCTTGAGGGCCGAGTGGAGCAACTAGAGGGTGAGCCTTCCCCTCCTACACAGCCTCCAGCACAGCCACCTTCTGGGCTGTGAAGGTGCAGTGGTGACTGCCCATGGGTGGGGACCTCAGTCCCACTGTATGCATTTGTGGGCTGATGGGCTTGCGACTTCCAAACACCCCTCCCCGTCCAAGGTGTCCCCCCCACATGTGTCATATACCGCCCCTGTATGCATCTTGTTTGTCTTGTCTGTCATACCTACTCTCCTTCCCCAACATCCCACTCTCACCTAAAAGTAAAAGAAAATAAGGGCAATCTGTTCCTGCAAAAAAAGCATGCCCCATATCTCTCTCTCTCTCTATATATATATATATATATATATATATATATATATATATATATATATATATATATATATATATATATATATATAAACATGTCTGAACACCCTTTGTGATACAAAAGGGTTCCAAAGGAATTGACTTGTAAACAAAACAGAAGCAACTCTTGTTTTATAACATTTAAATCTTAATCAGTTCACCAGAGAAGGGATGGTTGTTGTGTATGTGGAGTTTGGGGTAGGGAATGATGGCTAAGGAAATATACCCCTGGGATTGTGGAGTTTGTGTGGGGGGATGATGGGTATGGACATACACCCCGGGGACCCCATCTGTGTCACTGCTCGACAGTGGCACAGGAAAATACCATACCCAACAGTAGTCGTTCTTGACTGTCTATTCTTTTCTATTCCTAACTATGTAATAATCTGTAGACTACACTCACCACAGATGACTACCATGGTGTGCAGCATGTTAAAAGACATAACACATGCATATGCCTGGCTATAGGGTAGTCACACACACACAAACACACACTTGCCAGTATTGTGCTTACAAGTCTTGCCTATGTAAAGGTAACTAGTAGAGTGGTATGCAGTTGGGGTATGTGCCACAGAACCCATACAACTACACTTACTCTGATTCTGCTTCTGAGCTGGGTGACATCACAGGACTGATTACTTGCAGTGGGGAGGGGGAAAAAGGGTGGTTTAGCAGATGACAAGGATAAAGGCCAGAGCAAAAGGTGGTTTCTCTTTGGAAAGCAGTAAAACCCGCTGTCATGACAGGATGCAGACAAAAATACACATACACAGACAACCACATTCAGCCATTTGCTCACACACACACACACACACACACACACACACACACACACACACACACACAGTTGCCATTGGTGGGATCAGAACTCCTGCCTATCTACAGATCACTATTACAGTACTACACAGTTATGAGACGTGACACAGAGATTACACATTTCAATGATGTCATGGTATGAGTGGCAACTGCTAGACCAAAACAATGAGCCAATGTCCTGCTGTAATTATAATATTGTCCAGTGTCTGTCATTCTGGGATGTCATGACTGAAAGAAGACATGCCTTTGTCACAGAGCACATGCATCCATGATTCAAGGAAGTGTGAATAATACCTAGGTCATGTTTACCCATATAGTGACATTCCAAGGCACAACTCCTAAACACAGAAGTAACACCCTGACACCTACAAGACGATTGCATTGGATGCTTATGCTAACCAGTGCTAGATTTGTGGCTTTTGTAATCCATTTGCTTAATGTAGACCCTACAATGGGGAATACTGACATCTGTGTAGTGAGGAACACCTGGCTGAAGGCTCTGTAGTGCACAATAGCACTACCACCATATAACTCAGATCCAGACATGTGGGCCATAACACTGGTATGGACCACTCCAGATGGTGGTGTCCACATATTCATAAAGGCTACTCACAAGTAAAGACCACTACTCTGACATAATTCATCACAGATGAGTCAGGTACAGGTGACAGTGGCAAAAGCTGCATTCTAGGTTGTATCCTCATATACATCCACCACCATGTCCTCAGACTACCAACACACATCCATACATGTGGTATGGAATAGTATGGTAGAACACCAAATAATCTTCGACTGGTGGACTGTACCTAGCCCTACATCAACTGTGCAAAGTACCCATGTACTGACACATTTGCATAATGTGTTATGCAATGCAATAATACCACTGTTTGTAACCAGGTCAGTTGTACACATACCAGGGTCCCTTGGATGTTGTCAGCATTAACACAGTTGACTGTTGCTGTACACCAGTAAACAACATCCTCATGGTTGGATATGACCTAGATGTACCTGCCCTGGATATGTACATCCCACGCTCATACAACATAAATGAGAATACCATTGATGTTGTTGTCCTTTGTACAGACAGGTGGCTACATTCATTACACACATGCTGCACATGGAAGATAGGTCCATGGCTGCTGAATGCTAACAGTACATATGGTTTGATATCTATGTTGACAGAGGTAATATTCCCTCTCTACTGGTCACCCATGACACCTATCATATCATACAACAACCCATGTGGCATGTATGTCATTAGACATGTCCACCAAATGCAGTGCTTACAAACATACCCAAATAACAGGATCATAAGACCTACACACATAGCCTGCATTGACAGACTCAGGGAAATACAGCTATGCTCTGTATGTTCCTGAGTAGTTACAGGTGATATGTCCATGACATGTACAGTCATGTGTGCCCACAGCTCCTACATATACCCCATGTCAACAATTGCAAGCCATGCATGCTGTGTGCTGTCTGGACATTAACCTTATTACCACAATAGCCAGAATGTGCTGGGGTGAGATGTTTACAAGTCACAGACCTTGCACATGCTTGAATAAGTGTAATGCCTAGCTCAAACAGAGCACATTGCTGGCACTCTTCAAGTAATCATGAGGTGTGTGTGGCAAATATGATGTGTGTGAGACAAATATGATGTGCTAAATGTTGACCATTACAGTGCCCTGGCTTCACAGTGGAACTGTCAACTAACAGTTTGTGGGATCATGACATGGGATATTACTGTGTGTGTGTCTTTCTGATGTGCTGTTGGCATAAATGTACACTTGGCTACTCAGTGAAGGTGGTTGTTTATCCTACCAGTACATGAATACAACATCCATTATGGTGTAATGCTCAGCTAGGTTTCACACCTGGTGTGGGGAAGGTGTGGAATGTATCCTCTTGCCCTGCTAGTCCACGTACTGATGGAGACTGCATATGTGTACATTTATTGATGTATGTTTAGATTCCATGCATGTGCAGTGTCTGATGTTTGAAGGTGACTGTTGTCTTAGTACATCATGCAGTTGCAATTCAGCCTCAACATTGTCAACTGTATATGGTGATATGCTCAAAGTACAGTAAGCTGTACTTTAGGTATGGACAGATGTTTGGACATAACTGCTAAGTGGTGGGGCTACTTTGCAAATGAATGATTACTGAGGACTGCTCACAGGTGTGTTACAACCATTCCTACAATAACCTGTGTAAATGCTAAGCTATGGTTTTGTTAATTGAAGGGGAAGACACACAACGTAGAATGCAGTAAGGGTGAAATTAAAGGCAAACCTCTTGACACTTGGAACAGTAACACATCCCCTGTGCATATATTGTGCATATATTGGCACAGTTGGCAAAGGAAAGAGTCAGCATGCTTTGTAGCATGTGCGATAGTGCTGTCGCTCTGTAATACCTATCATGAGATATGCAGGTGTTTGATTCACAGTACTAGCATATGTGGATGTGTGGGTCCATATATGTCACGTATGGTGGTGAATACATCCCAAATGAGTTTCACTCTCCTGTACACTGTTGTAGACATCTGTACAGAGTGAAGTGTAGAAAGCAAGACATAGGCAGGTGTATGAATCACACACATGTCGTGTCTGTATGTGTGTGACATAGGTGTATATCTTTGTGAATGCCGCAGTGTGTGTGTGTGTGTGTGTGTGTGTGTGTGTGTGTGTGTGTGTGTGTGTGTGTGTGTGTGTGTGTGTGTGTGTGTGTGTGTGTGTGTGTGTATGGCTGTCCAGTCCCTGGAGTGAGGCTGTATTTTACCATAGTGAAATGATAAGACCCCTCCACCCATCCACTCGATGCAATCTAGTATCCCTGTTGATGACATCAATCTTAGAAGGGCATTCTAACTGCCTGTAAACATGTACACCCTGGGGTGAGGCTTGTTGTTACATAGCCTACTGATGAACCCCCCCCTCCCCACATACACTCACTGCAATCTAGTGTCCCTGTTGATGTCCTCGATCTTAGGCCATTCTGACTACCTGTACATGTGTAATCTCTGTGGCGTGTCTTGTAATTACGTAATACTATAATGATGATTTGCACATAGGCAGGGGTTCTCATCCCAACACTGGCAACTGTGTGTGTGCGTCAGAGTGTGTGTTACTGTGTCTGTGAATCCCTAAGTGTGTGGGTGTGTTACTGTGTCTTTGAATTCCTGGGTGTGTATGCATCCTGTCATTAGAACGAGTATTACTGCTTCCCAATGAGAAGCCACCTTTACCCTTGTCATCTGCTAAACCACTCTTTTACCTCTTCCCCACTCCAGGTAACTATACCTGTGATGTCACCCACTATGGATGTGATGGCTCTGGCCACAGTAGCTTACTACACAGCTATCATGCTCTTGGATCATTAGATCAGTAAACATGTTTGAAACTTGGGAGATTATAACTGTGATGTGGAAGCTACAAAGTGCATGCAGGTATTGTCATACAGACCTGTGAGTAGGCTACATTTACATATGGCACACTAACCGCAAACACTGACATCCCCTGGCACATGCAATTACACCTGAAAGAGGAAGGGAGAACATCAAGATCAACATGCAGTTACTGTTGTTACACATGATACATACTGTCAAAAGTACAAAATGCATTCTAAAACTGTAGTACATGGTATGTCTGCTGCCTGTCAACACCACTCAACAATTGTAATCTACAGTTGTCTTCCTAGTATGTTCACCCTGTGCATCAGACCATATGAGCATGTCCCTGCACCGATGGTGTGGATGAGAGGGATGCGGCACATGTGTCATCATATGCACAGGGTGATAATGTTTGCCAGATGCCTAGTCTGCACCATTGGATGACATCATGTGTGTGGGTTAGGGCCTTTGATCTCATTGGGCATGTGTGGATATTATGTGTGCATGTGTGTTGAGGTGCCCTTCATTTGTTTCTGGTGTGTGCGTGCATGTATGCACACAGGTCTGGCATGTGGCTGACCTACACAAGGGTATTATTGACAGCTGCAGACTGTATATGGCAGGTTTCACAGTTCACGGTGTCCGGGCATGGCCACGTGACCTGCGCCTGCAAGAGGTTGCAGGGGCACTACCAGGCAGAGGTCCAGATTGGGTACTGTCTGATGACACATGTCCACTGGAACCGTGCCCCTGTTGGGACCATCCAGGACCACGTCCATGTGGCCTGCTGTGTCCTGGTGTGGACAGCACAGCACCAGCTGCTCTGATGCTGCTACCGCCACTATGGGAGCAGGCATGTGAAGTAACATGTTCATGTAGACCTTCAACAGGTGATCTAGCTGGCCTACATCCACGTGCCCGATGCCTCACTCCCACCAGATGTTCCAGCACAGATATTCCATGCTCAAGGATTGACATGCCACGGTCAAGGACTCCCACCATGTCACCCAATCGTCTATCCAAAACAACTGCAAGATGATGGTTAGCATTTGCAATTGCTTGGATGTTGTCAGTTAAAGAATGGACAACAGCCCTCTGAAGCCTCAGACCTTCTCTGTTGTGCCATTCAGCACATGCCTCTGCCTCCATTACAGCCTGAAACATGCATCTGATGACACCAGCTGATGTGCTATGTCTTGCAGGGGCATGTTGGCCAGAGCTCCTCCTATGAGCAGCACTGGGCACATGTCTGTGTGGGACATCACCAGTCAGTTGGCTGGGATCATGGTGTGCAGGCACACATTCCATAGTCTCCACACTTTCCTGTTCCATGCTACCACGCGCCAACTGTCCTTCCTCTATGGCCACTGGTGATGGGGTATGTGTAGGCATGAGAACTGTGTGCGGGGATGAGGGATATGCAGATGGAATGGCAACCAATGGCACAGAGTCAGCCCCTGACAACCCTGCCTGTGCCTCAATCATACTTTCATTATCACTGTTAGAGTATGTGGGGACACTAACATTAGGTGGACCACAAGAGGGCAACACACCTACATCAACACCTGTGAGGGGCAGGCAAGAACTGTACATTACAAGTTATACAGCACAGTATACACACACACACACACACACACACACACACACACACACACACACACACACACACACACACACACACACACACACACACAGACAGAGACACATGCTATGGTACCCAACGGCATGCAACATGCATGTGATATGGCAGAAGGCATTCAGCTTAGACATTTATAGTGGTAGTTATCATACATGCCTGAGTTGCACACAACAGCATGCATGTGTTATAGCAGAAGACATGCACCTTACACGATTATAGTAGTAGTTAGCATACATCCCTCTGTTGCACCATTTGTGTTAGTAGGTTATGCCCCAAACCTGCAACACAATGCATGCACTATGCACTGTTGCACCACACTGCCATGTTTTGTGCAACATACCCCACATGTTAACAGACCATCGCTGACCTTTGTACATCTGACACTGATGCTTTGTGTTGGCCACTGCCCCTATGTGTGAGTTGGACATGAGCAGAAGAGTATGTTGAGTGAATATTATGTTTGCCTGAGTCCTAGCTTGCATGTATGTTCAACATTATTCTGCTTACCCCTGAGCTGAGTTTGCAGACAATGTGCATGTGGCTGTACATACATGTTTGACATGGCTGTCCCTACTTTGCAATGGTGCCACAGATCAGCACTGGTTAACAGTACACCAGCCTGATGTGTGGCATATGACCTTGCCAATCACATGTAGTATGACATGTCTTCTGCTGACGTGTTGAATGACATGCATACATGTTTAACACAATGGTGTCCTTTCAAATATACAGTGAGGTAATGGTGTCCCAATGCAGGGACGTGTTATACTAACATGGACCTTCAGCTGATGCAATGTTGTCAGTTCACCCTACAGATATACAGAGAAATGCTGCACATTGAGCTGATATGCCTAGCCATTGCAGGGCATCATGTGGCTTCACTATTGCTGTACAGTGTGAATTACAAACACAGTTCATAGCCATGACTGTGCTCAGATACAATACATATCTAATGTGGAATGTGACCCATGTCACTGAGGTGTATACTCACTGAACCCTAATGTGGAATGTGTGACACAGGTCACTGAAGGGTATACAGATGACACCCCTGCACATCTGCAACCATATTGCAGATGCCTGGCAACTATGCCCAGACATGGCTAACTTAGCAGTATTCCATGTCCCACATTCCATCTGTGTACCTCACACACATGAGGAGCAAGCATGACAGTGATGTCTGACACCAGCAAGGTGAATGTACTGTATCTGTGGCCTGATGTGTTTGTATGTGTATGTTGTGCAACACATGTATGTATTTGGATACTGTATAGGTGAATGCTTTCATGTCGTGACACACTCATGATGTTCAAGACATGTTATATGGTGGTTTGGTGTCATGCCTACACAAGCTGTGCACAGCCCTGTATGATGTTTAGTGTTTCACATCTGCAATATTACCATTACACAAAGGCCACAGTTGTATTGTGTCGAGCCAATGTACAACAGGGTGTACACACATGTGCATCACTTCTACTGTGTGTGTTGCTTCATGTCTCTGGCCATCCTCCATGGCCATGTGTAAACATGTTTTGTCCAGTGGTTGTGATGGGCATCTATTTCACATGTCAGTGTTGCCCCACATGACATACACCCATAGATGTCATATGCTCCACTGAGGACAGGGTTATGCAGACAAAGGATGGTATGTTTGGGATGTGAGATATCATGTTTTGCAGGATAGTTAAGCAGTGTTGCAGTCAGCCCACTAAATGTTATGGACATGTCAGATAGCACATGACATTGTGTGACATTCATAGCAAGGGTATAATCCACAAGGGTGAATCCTGTGGACGGGTCATACTCCAGCTCTAAAACATTTAGAGTGTGTGCACACATATGCTCTCTGTAAAGTACTGTTTGTATTCCCCACATGTATAATGCTGATCTGTAGTACATGTCCCTACAGTAAGCCACACCTCCACCATTGTATTCACAGCTGTCCACACATCTAGCAATGACAGTTTGTAAGGTTTAGTGTAGGTGTTTTATATAGTCTTCAATTATTTCACATGGGTAACCACTGTGATGCATTGCAGGTCTGACCTGTATATATTAACAGGGCCACCATACATTATGTGTACGTGTGTTAAATGGCCACATGGCAGATAGCATGCAATTAATATGATCTGTGCATTATCGAGCCTGATAAATAATAACAATCTCACCTGCAACAGACAGCTGCTGCTGCGAAATGCCAGAGGTACCTAAATAGGAGTGTCACAGCAGTAAGATCATTATCCATACCTGTGTGATAGCTACAGGGTGCAATGTGCATGTTAGCACATAAGCCAGTACAATGGACTATACTATGGAATATGCACATCTGTGCATACATAGAGTAGCAAACTATAGTTTGTGGCATGTGTGCATACATGCCTTGCATATGATGTTACATTACATATTGTACAGTAACACATGTAACTATATGAAATATAGTTATGTTATATGTGCAGTAGTGCCTTACCAGACAACTCCAGGCTCAATGATTGTGAGACACCCACCTCCACAATACCAGCTAAAGCTTGTGGATGGAGTTCTGCAGGTGTCCCCAGGTTGGCCGGTAGCTCCTCAGTATGTGTGAGTGGGGGCTGGGTGAGTGCCCCCCCACCTGTTGCACCTTGTTCCCTGGTGATTGCATTTGCATGCTTTTTCACCCATCTAATGATGTTGGTGCAGTGTCGGCACACCTGATGATAGGTGCGATTGTGGCCACCAACATCATTTACCCTCCTACGCAGTTCCTCCCACTGGGCATCCCGCTGCTGTGCATCCTGTGGCACATGGCTGAAGAGTGTTACATGGTTGTCGAGGAGGTATGGAATGAGGACCTCATCCTCCAAGCGGGTGTATGGTGGCAGCCTGGCATGGGGCATACCAGGAAGACATAATGATGGAGACATGTCACAGTAACTCACAGAGAAGTACAGAAGTACAGCTGAACATACATGTGTATCACATTTATTAAGATTACAAATATGTCTTTGCAAATCTACATGACACTAACACCACTGCCATGTTTAACTTACACACATTTGACACGTACAGGTGACTTGATGTTATCACCATATATGTGTGTGTCAAGGGATGATATTGCTCATACTCCATGTGGATGTTGTCTTGATGTGGGCATGTCTGTTTGCCTGTACTGGCATCTTTACCTATCAGCACATGCCTGGATATGTTCACATTAATGCAGTAGACCTTAATGCTGTGTATATGTCACATATATTGTCATACACAGCCTTAAGGGACATGACCTGTGACCCTGCAGACTTGCTCATGGAAATTTTTACATGTATGTGTTTTGCCATATACATCTACATGGCACTGTACAGCAGTTTAGCATCCTGCCATGTATTACCTATGTTGCACATGTGAAACACATGGGACAATGGCTAGCTTGATGGTATTTGCAGGGTTGGATATCAACTATAGCATGTATGGCCATAGTGAACTAGTAGGCTATATGCCCTGGGCCATTTATGAGCATAGGCTGAAAGGTTACCTAGCTGTAGCCAACAGACAGTTAAGTTTCAGTGGCCAGTTCAAACAGTGCCACAGAACTGATCCACAGGGTTACTGATATATTTGCCATGCGGTCATCACACCATGTCTCAAAGAAGGACAATGTGCAGCTTTGCTGGACAGGGATGCATAGTATGGCAGGAGTATGTAAAGTGTATGGGACAGGGATCTGTCAGGCATGTTGTGATCTTTGTACTAGAAAGGTGGATGTCCATGACATATGTGTTTATTTGAAATCAGGATGTGTAAGTGTAGCATGTCCAACATCTCTGTGTTGGACATGGCTTTATTCAGGGTAGGCATCATGCTACATACTGGAGCTAGGGATTGGGAAGGCTGGTGTAGGCCATCTGAACATGGGCAATAACCCTTAAAGAAAATATGTGATCTATTATGGGTCACTTGAGTGTTGAGTATGGCTGAACAATGATCTCTATATTCATGGATGGGACCCTGTCATGATTAGGGGTGCCACTTATGACTACCTGACTGGTGTGGTGAAGTAACTATCAAAGGAAATACTACTGTCCAGCTGCATCCCATACACACAAAGTTTCCATTATGTTGACTGCTGCCTAGGTGGTAGTTCATGGGTACAGGGTTTTTAACATAGGGGATGACAATGCAATACTTAGCTGTCAGATTGTGGCCATATGTCACACACCACACATCTGACCCACAAAGGCCCTTCTGTATGTTGTCCACAGCACACATTGAGTCGACTATTGCTCCTAGTTCATAGTCATTTGCAAACTTCAATAGGCAGATGCCTTCTGTGTTAGTCTGTGTGGTATAAATAACAATGAGGGGAAGTACCAGGAATGAACCCTGTATTACTGTAGCTGGCACTTGTTTGATGTGTGTGTATTAGTCAGACACTTTCTGTAGTGTTGGTTCTGTCAGCAGTCCAGTTGCCAACCACTCCTGTGACACAGAAATATACACCTAGTTTACTGAGTGTAGCTGGAACACAGTATGGGTGATGGTGTCCTAAGACCTGGCAATGTCATGATATGCAGTGTGAATCAACCGTACTGTCATCTACATCTGTACTGACTACATCAAATAAGTTGATCAAGGTTCATGGCCTTACAGACCAGACTCAGCAGGGAAGTAGTGCACTATTTCCCATTATCAGTGGTGTCTCCCCTTTTGTGGGGTGTGATAACTGTTGCTGTACAACATTCAGTGTGTACACAGCCTGACATGAAGCTATGATTGAACATGATGTGTATGTGGAGAGCAAATTGTTCTGACATTTGTGTAGGATACACCCTGGGATGTTGACAGGTCCCATGCAAGCTGTATGTATGGCTTTAGAGAGTGCAGCTTGTACCTGCATAGTTGTTATTACAGGGGCTCTGTAGTGTACATGGATATATAAATATGTGTACCTGTTGGGGGGAGTGAGTGTGGGTTTTTAGGTTATCCAAGACCCTATCTGGATGAATAGGTGCTATTTCTGTAGGTGCAGTACTTCTCATGCCATAGTGCTGTGAAGCACGGCAGGTCTTGTTTTTGTCATTACTATTCATGACACAGCTTTAGAATGCTCTGTGGTTGGCCACATTATATGTGGCTGATTAGTTTCACAGTAGCTTTGTGTGGCTTTATATGGTGTATCTGCATCTTACTGAGGCTGACCAGGGATCACCTCCACTCATGTGTGTTCACTCTTGCAACAGTTACTACCTTATGTGGTATAGTTTAAAGCAGGGTACCACCAGTTTGCCTTCCTGTTTGTGTTTGGTTGAATCTTGGTTCTGTTTCAATGGCACAATCACTGCACTTATGTGAGTGCTTAAAGTGCATTTGTGTAGGATTCAGCATTTGTACATGCATTGTCCATCTGTATGGGTGCCATGACAGTCACCACTTCACTCTTAAGAAGCATAACATTGGCTTTGGAGACTGACTATGTGTAGTATACTGTTAGCCCTGTTTGTGTGACTATGGTGATCCAGGTCATTGGGGTTGATGAAATCCAACATGCATTGAGCACAGGTATTGGTACATGAGTCTTCCCAGTTCATAATGGGATAGTTGAGAGTAGCCATTATTACGGTTTTCTGTCTCAAGCCTAATATTCCCCATTACGGCACAATATTACAGTTGGAAATGCTGAGGCATGGTGGGTTATCTGTCGCAAGGTGCAGTTTGGATTCCACTTTGGCATAACCTGCATCTGAAGTTATGCAAGTGCAACTAGCATGGGGGTGTACATATCCTTCAGGAATATGGACACACCTGTGGCCTATGTGTTCCAATAAAGGATAATGGCCAAGAGGTGAGGTATGTGTTATAACATTTTCATGCAGGGGTGCTCTTTGGAGCATTGAGCCATATCTCAGTCACTGCACAGATATGTTCTCCATGTTAAGGATTGATGTAAGTGAGTCCATATTGAGTTTTGAAAAAGTATCATTGAGTAGATAGACCCGCCGTTTATTGCTTGGCTGTCCCTGTTACAGAAGTGGACTTTCACTAGAACTTTGCATGATGAAGACACTATAGGAGATGCATGAGCCCTAGCCAGTATCCAGATTCCCAGGGATGACAGGTGCAGGCCCTGTCTGGCAAAGCATCATGGTCTGTCAACCATGTTATCCCAGGCAGAGAGATACTGGATACCCTTTGAATTACACCAGTACATTAGACAATTGTTGAATACAATCCTTTTGTCCCTGTACTGCAGTATCATTCTGGCCAATGGCAGAATGCTACCCAGGCCATGGGACATACCTGCATGGGCTACAAGACATGACAGTTCCTACATGTGTGTTTCCATGCAGCCCAGGCTACTGCATCACAGGTCCTGCACAACAACATGAATATGCCAGACCCATGTGTATAGCTCAAAAGGTGGTCTGAGTGTATGGGTATGTGGCTAATCATGGCAGACAGGCAGCTGACAGTATGTTTGCCCTCGTATAGCTTGGTGTGTAACATAGTGCTAGAGTTTGCATTCACAAATGAGTACTGTTGGGCATGTTTCTGGCCATGTGTTCTGAGGTGTGGCACAATTATGCAAACTATGTCATACAAGTTTTGTATTTTGTTGTCTGTCTATTCCAGCTTGGGAGGTCTCTTGCTTAGTCAGATACTTAGAAGCCTATGTGAATGTGTGTGATTTCTGGTGGTATGTGTGGGTATCCTTACTGTGTTCTGGAAAGGGTATGTGTTGGATGTGGTGATGCAATGCATGTGTTAACCTACCCCTCATGATTGTCCAGTCCAGTCATGGCTGTAGACTGGGCTGCCTTCCAGCTTAACCCTGTAGCTGCATCCCAGACAATGTGTGGGGTGTGGTGTTAGGTGGGTTTGGCAGTGTACATGGCATAGAGATTACATTCCCCCAGGATGGCCACATACACAAAGCTGACATTAGTAAACACCGGTAGCTGACTAGTGCACATGCCTGCATGAGCATTCAGTATTACAAGTACCAAGTACTGTATTTAGTTTACGTATTGCTTATGAAGATGTTTTAGACAGTGATGCTCACAAGTAAATATTTGTGTTATGGACGTGACAACACTGACTATTACAGAAACATAATAACTACCTTTAGCAGCAATCCTCCTCTGAGGAGCACATCACATCCTGATAGTTGATTACAGATGATGCAAGTGTCTACAGGTCTGTTTCCTTTTCTGGGTATATACTCACATATCCACCAGAGCCATGAGCTCTGTTGGGCACAGACACCCACTCCTCAAACAGAGTCATGTACCAATAGTCTCTGCTGCCACTATCAAAATGATCAGGATATAATCAGATAGTGTAAGCCATCACCTATGAAGCAGTTATTACACATGGGCAGCAGTCTCCTACATCTTACACTCCTACTGCAGATGTTACACTAGAGTTATAGATGATATGCAACCTGTTTCATTACCAGAACTGTCCACAACCTTACTTACAGTATTTGCAAGCGGCTGTTAGGTTGGCAATGAGAGGTTAGGCTACACAAACCTGAAAGTTCAACCAGTGTGTCTCTACTCTCAATATCCACTCTATGTGGGTGTGCACATAGCCATTTGGGCCAGCCCTGTAACAAGGGTCACTACACATTTGCATAGCATGTACACATGCACAGCTGTTATTGCTTGCAAACGATACTAGTGAGGTGGATATTACATGTCTTATGTGCATGGATAGTTACCTAGCTCTTCCAATTTTCTTTGCTATCATGCTGCTAAACTGTCAGATGACTACAAGTCATATGTATCCTGTTATTGAGTATTTTAATTGTCAATAGACATAACTAATGTTTGCATAACATAACAAAAATGCTATGTAAAATGGAATACAGATCTGCCTAAAATACTGTACATTACACAGTTATTGGCACAATATCCCACAATGCAAATAATATTTGTACAGTAAGCCCACCTTTGACATGTTCATCTCACTAATACACCCATACATATGTCTACTGTTACAATATATCAACATATACTATCCTCTGTTATAGCACATACTTGTTGGACCAACCCGACACTGACAGTGGTTGGAAAAGAATTGGTGAATTCCAAGCCCATATATATCATCTTGTGGTGCATGAGGAGTTTGTCTTGTGACCTACAGCAGTACACACATAGAATATTACAAGAATTACTACTGCTCAACAATACATCACTACAAGATAGTTATTTCCACTATATGCATTGATTACACCGTAATTATTACAGAACAGGTACTACATACAGACATACTAAATGTTATACATACCTTCTTAGTAACTGGAGGTGTTATTGACTGGTATATTAATCGTTTTCGGTTTGTGTTTCGATCTTCTGTTGGGTATTTTGTACTATTCTGCAGATAGATACAGATGGTTTGAATGTGTGACAAGGCATCCTTTTATAGTTAGAGATCAGTAACATGTGCTATCCTGATCACCAATTGGTGTTCCACAGTAGTTAATTACATGCACATCAGCTGTGCAGCTACTCCCTTAGCCCATGGCAACGGTGGAGTATAACTGAGTACTCCACTTGGGCGTTGTCCCTTTGCCTTACTTGTGAGGAAGACAGCCTGGAAGTGTTGCTTGAAATCTATTGCAACAGCTGTATGGAGACAAACACAAATATATTGTGTGTAATTCCTAGAAGATTTGGTCGACATGTGAGTACTGCTGTTATATTTCTGAACATTGCTACTTGTGCAGGGTTTGTCTGTACCTAATACATCTGCATATGTTTCAGTCTGGCCAGGATGTTTGACCAGCTCAAGGCTGTATGGCTATGCATATAATGTTAGGGGGTTTACAGTGTGCTCACCAGACGTCTTTAGTTTGGTGTAAATGTGTATCATACTGTGCTGATAATCAATAATTAGTTACACTTCCTGGTGTAATTACTTTTCAACCCTCTGAAACAGGATTAGTTTAAACATACCCTGTCACATCAGCAGTTGTTCCATTGTATAACAGCAACTATTTCACATAGGGCCATGTTAGTGTTCTCTGTCCAGGTATGTTAAGGTTTCAGCAGATGTTGTACAGTGGGTGAATAATTGGTTAAGGTATGACATTATGTATTGTTGTAATTAGTTTGGGTGTGGGGGAGATGTTGGTGGGTGTACATAGCAGATGCAGGTGTGTAGGAACTGCTTTTATACATATTCTATATGTGTGTGGGAGTTCTTTCCCTATGTGAACACCTATCCCTTAGTGGACTAATACTGTGGTAATTGCAGGTTGATTCATTAAGGCACTGTTAAATGCTTCCTGTATAGCATGCAGGTATTGTTAGTCCTTGAATCCTTTTGGCAATACATTGGAATGTAATAAAGTTTTGCTAAATGAAAGATGTCTGTGTATTTCTGTCATGGATATTTGCAGTCATTGTAGTTGTGTTGGTGACTAACCCTATTTGGCTCATGTCCATAGAACATATTTAATAGTGTATTGCCATATACTCTTCATATATATATATATATATATATATATATATATATATATATATATATATATATAAATATATATCATACACCTTTCATTGGGTACATGGCGTTTTTTCCTATTTCCACAAAATCCTCCCTTTTGTGTTTTAACCTGTCTGAATACACAGCTGGTATAAGTACATCTCAGGTAACTTAGTAGTAGGTTACTCTGTGAATGGTGTATATAATTGCAGGTTCTAATCCTGGAAGTGGTTATTATTTTACCTCTCAGAACAGGCAGTGGTAGGGAATGTGTGATTAATGCACATTTAAGCGGTTGTAAGCAGGTTTGCCCATGGTCTGCTCAACATTAAGCAAAGGTTAAACCTGTGAAGTGCTTATCCGTTTAACTGTGTTTAAGTGCCGCTTACCGTCGCGCAAATCCATGCAAAACTGCTTACAACTGCTTAAAAGTGCTTTAATCAATCTGCATCCGACAGCCCTTATTCTGGCCCTCAAAATAAATTAACAGCCATTAAACCTGGGACCATGAACACCACAGTCACTGACTTTTCCACTAAGGCATCTGAGATATGTACAAATGTTATGGTGTTTAGAGTATACATTTTACTATGGGCATTCCCTACTACTGAAAACAAATGTGACAGTCAGTTGGTGTACATATGTATGATGCATGTTAATGTTCATATGTTTGTGGAATTAAGTGTTGCAATGTGACCTGACAGAGTATATTATGGATGAGAATGGTTCTTGGTTTGTTTCTTTTTTATATTGTCCCCATACTCCATGTATACCCCTCCAGTTCACTTATTGAACATCCAACCCAGGCTCTCCTTGATGCATAATTTCATTGCCCATCATCCCTCCCCCCACCCCAATCTCCACATACACAACAACCATCCCTTCTATGGTGAATTAAGTTAATATTAATAGTTATAACAGCAGAGCTGCATGTGTTTTGTGTGCACTTCAATTCCTTTGGATTGCTTCTGTGTCACAAAGTGTGTTCATAGATGTTTATATATATGGCTATAGATGTAACTGTGTATATATATATATATATATATATATATATATATATATATATATATATATATATATATATATATATATATATATATTGAACATCCAACCCAGGCTCTCCTTGATGCATAATTTCATTGCCCATCATCCCTCCCCCCACTCCAATCTCCACATACACAACAACCATTCCTTCTATGGTGAATTAAGTTAATATTAATAGTTATAACAGCAGAGCTGCATGTGTTTTGTGTACACTTCAATTCCTTTGGATGGCTTCTGTGTCACAAAGTGTGTTCATAGATGTTTATATATATGGCTATAGATGTAACTGTATATATATATATATATATATATATATATATATATATATATATATATAGATATATTTCTATCTATGTGCAGACATCACTGACGTATATATATATATGCATATCCATAGCTAGTGGGGTTTGGCTTTATTGGCCTGAAATTGTCCATTAAAATGACTTCAAATGTAAAAGTCATGGGCATTCAGAATCGCCATATAGCTGAAACACCTGATGTTCATAAGGGTCATTTGCATATATCCCATAGGCCTCTGTTACAGGAGGTTTGGGAGGTCACTCTTTGAAAGTTCTAGCTTGGCTGGAGTTTTCATTTAGTTTTTTTTCTCATTAGTTTTTCAGTGTGACCTTTTAACTCTTTGTTTTTATGTGTTTTAATTTGTTATTTGGGATATTTTGCAATTACCCTAATGAAAATGGACATCAGCCAGGTTTAACTACCTCGTGTTTCTTAAGCTTAGTCACTCTGCTTATGCTATGCTGAAGAGGTCATAACAAGGCCGAAATATGCATATCCATAGCTAGTGGGGTTTGGCTTTATTGGCCTGAAATTGTCCATTAAAATGACTTCAAATGTAAAAGTCATGGGCATTCAGAATCGCCATATAGCTGAAACACCTGATGCTCATAAGGGTCATTTGCATATATCCCATAGGCCTCTGTTACAGGAGGTTTGGGAGGTCACTCTTTGAAAGTTCTAGCTTGGCTGGAGTTTTCATTTAGTTTTCTCATTAGTTTTTCAGTGTGACCTTTTAACTCTTTGTTTTATGTGTTTTAATTTGTTATTTGGGATATTTTGCAATTACCTAATGAAAATGGACATCAGCCAGGTTTAACTACCTCGTGTTTCTTAAGCTTAGTCAAACACTCTGCTTATGCTATGCTGAAGAGGTCATAACAAGGCCGAAATATGCATATCCATAGCTAGTGGGGTTTGGCTTTATTGGCCTGAAATTGTCCATTAAAATGACTTCAAATGTAAAAGTCATGGGCATTCAGAATCGCCATATAGCTGAAACACCTGATGTTCATAAGGGTCATTTGCATATATACCATAGGCCTCTGTTACAGGAGGTTTGGGTGGTCACTCTTTGAAAGTTCTAGCTTGGCTGGAGTTTTCATTTAGTTTTTTTTCTCATTAGTTTTTCAGTGTGACCTTTTAACTCTTTGTTTTTATGTGTTTTAATTTGTTATTTGGGATATTTTGCAATTACCCTAATGAAAATGGACATCAGCCAGGTTTAACTACCTCGTGTTTCTTAAGCTTAGTCAAACACTCTGCTTATGCTATGCTGAAGAGGTCATAACAAGGGCGATATATGCATATCCATAGCTAGTGGGGTTTGGCTTTATTGGCCTGAAATTGTCCATTAAAATGACTTCAAATGTAAAAGTCATGGGCATTCAGAATCGCCATATAGCTGAAACACCTGATGTTCATAAGGGTCATTTGCATATATCCCATAGGCCTCTGTTACAGGAGGTTTGGGAGGTCATTCTTTGAAAGTTCTAGCTTGGCTGGAGTTTTCATTTAGTTTTCTCATTAGTTTTTCAGTGTGACCTTTTAACTCTTTGTTTTATGTGTTTTAATTTGTTATTTGGGATATTTTGCAATTACCTAATGAAAATGGACATCAGCCAGGTTTAACTACCTCGTGTTTCTTAAGCTTAGTCAAACACTCTGCTTATGCTATGCTGAAGAGGTCATAACAAGGGCGAAATATGCATATCCATAGCTAGTGGGGTTTGGCTTTATTGGCCTGAAATTGTCCATTAAAATGACTTCAAATGTAAAAGTCATGGGCATTCAGAATCGCCATATAGCTGAAACACCTGATGTTCATAAGGGTCATTTGCATATATCCCATAGGCCTCTGTTACAGGAGGTTTGGTAGGTCACTCTTTGAAAGTTCTAGCTTGGCTGGAGTTTTCATTTAGTTTTCTCATTAGTTTTTCAGTGTGACCTTTTAACTCTTTGTTTTTATGTGTTTTAATTTGTTATTTGGGATATTTTGCAATTACCCTAATGAAAATGGACATCAGCCAGGTTTAACTACCTCGTGTTTCTTAAGCTTAGTCAAACACTCTGCTTATGCTATGCTGAAGAGGTCATAACAAGGCCGAAATATGCATATCCATAGCTAGTGGTGTTTGGCTTTATTGGCCTGAAATTGTCCATTAAAATGACTTCAAATGTAAAAGTCATGGGCATTCAGAATTGCCATATAGCTGAAACACCTGATGTTCATAAGGGTCATTTGCATATATCCCATAGGCCTCTGTTACAGGAGGTTTGGGAGGTCACTCTTTGAAAGTTCTAGCTTGGCTGGAGTTTTCATTTAGTTTTTTTTCTCATTAGTTTTTCAGTGTGACCTTTTAACTCTTTGTTTATATATATATATATATATATATATATATATATATATATATATATATATTAGTATTAATTTGTAACAGTTGTACATATGTAGACTTGTATATGTTGATTCACAAACTACAGTACATTACAATGTACTGTACGTATGTACACAAAGTGACTGTCCCATTTGTGGTCAGTACTGTGGAATGCCTATAGTATAAGGTGTAGTCTAAAGACCATGAATCATGTATGTAGCTCAGATGGCTTAGTGGTAAGTCCCATGACTATGGTGTGCATGGTCCAGGGTTCAACACATGCAATGCTTTAAAAATGTGTTTTACTCCAGAATAAGGCTCATTTAAGCAGTTGTAAGCATGTTTAAAAGTGTTTGTGCGACATTAAAGCAGCAGTTAAACAAACTTTAAAACTTATAACCTGTGCGCGCAAACACGGCCACATCTGCTAACTACTCAGGATATATACATTTCAGTGAAGCAACATCTCACTATGTGCTTCCATAACATTACATTCTTTGTTGACTTTACCCTCCAGCACACATGGGTATATATGGGTGTTTCAAATGTTTATTATACTGAAGAATACTACCTAGATATGCAAGCTGTGGTTAAGGTATACTTTTAACATGAAAAACATTGCTGACTTTATTGGGATTTGAACCAGGAATGCACAGATACTATGCAAATGCTGTAACCATTACACTATTGACTATTGCCTATTTCCTATTTAGATGATTTCTATGTGTAAGCTAGGCTAAGCAAAGGGCCGAGGCGCCCAAACCCACTGAGCTTCACTTACTCTTGAAATAAAAACATGACAAATGAGATGAGCGACTATAAATTAAATTCCTAACTACATTAGGCATAGTCCCTCACTGACACACTTCATGAGAAACATTGATGTGTGAATGGGTAACAGAATATACACCCCTGGGATCATGTGTCCCAAAACCATACAGCCAGGGGGTTGGAGAGCCCCTCCAGTTTCATAGCTGCAAGACCTGTTGGGGAAATTGAATGGTGTTTATGTTTCACGTTAACATGCCCTCTTTAGATCACTAAGTGCCCCTATCACCCTCCACCACCCCAGTCTTCAACAGCTTCCAGCAACACTGCCTGGAATCACTTCATTGGCTATGCTTGACAGAGGCTCAGTTACTTCATCAATGTTGCAGAGAAAGCCAACACACTGTAGCTATGCTTCTAAATGCCCTTGGGCAGATAGCCTACTACCTATCTGTGAAACTCTAAAGTGCAGGCAATCACAGACATAATATGTGAATAAACACAGCTTTCAGATCACAATATACAGTGAAAAATCATCATGTAGTCAGAAAACAGTTAAGTACAGCAAGAACATGCAGAACACTGATACTTAATCACTCCAAAAGCCTATCTTGGAAGCTAGAAGACTTGTATAAGTTTAAGGCTTTCTATTGCTTACCAGTAGGTTACCTACAGGAAAGATGAGAAATAAGCACAGATGGGAAACATGCATGCAACAATATCATACCAGCTTGCATGTGTCTGTCTTAGGCTTTGGAATACTGGCAAAGGCTATTGGCGCCCCCATGGTGCCTTTTTTAGGCAAGTCTCAAAGGTGATTCCCACCTCCGTAAATAGCACAATAGCGAAATCATTGAGGGTTATGCTACTCAACACCAGAGGTTGTAATCACAACATGCACGCAATCACAGCACTCCTCCGTATGGACAACGTCAACATCTGTGCAGTAACTGAGACCTGTTTTAAGGCTCCTGAGAGCACACCAGCACTACCGGACTGCTACCCATGCCACACATTTAGGCCACAGAACATGGACTGACACAGACATGGAGGGGGTGTATCCATATTCATCAGGGATACCTACACCTCCAGGTTAGTGGGGCAGCATGATACCTCTGGGATCATCCATGTGCAGCTAACATCAGCCACAACTGCAGTGCAAACTGTGGCCTTCTATAGATCACCCTCCATGACCCAGGACCACCACTTCTCCTACCTGGAGACAGTGGAAAACATGACAGTCCTACCGAACACTCTGGTATTGGTCAATGTCAACTACCCTACCATTAACTGGGAAACTTACTCGAGTACCAGCGCTTCCTGGAATTTATCACCTCATATGCCCTTTGTCAGATGGAAAACTCCCTAATGAAAGGTGGAAACATACTAGAAGTGGTAATCACCAACATGGGCGACAGGTGCACCACAGCAGAGGTAAACCAGTCACTGGTTAGATCTGACCATGGACTATTCACTGATGATTTCCACATCCAACCATCTCCCCCACCCAAGGAAACCACAGTGAATACCTTTCCTGCAGTTAAATTCACACTACTAAAGACAGAGGTGGAAGGTTTCACAGCCCCCGTGCTAAGGGAAAACACTGCTCAAGATACAGAAAGATTTACAAATGCACTCTATAAGCACCTACAAGGATGTATGGATCATGCCATCATTGGTAAACCAAGACTCACTCCTCCTAGACAAGGACACCAGTCTGGTGCAGCTCTGCAATAAACAGACTATACAACAGAAGTAGGACAGTAGTCCAGAAAAACAGCAAAACCCAAGAAGGGCAGACATCCACGACCAGTATTAGTAAGAAACATAGGTCCCTCATGAAATCATCCAAGGCTAACATCAACAGGAAAATAGGCAGGGATTCAAAAGATAACCACAAAGCTTTCTTTGGCTATGTCAATGATCTAAGTGGTAATACACAGATTTGCACTGTGCCAGTGCAATATAGCACAAAATATACTGACCCTACTGATATCGCCAATATCCTTGCAGATACATTCAGTGCAAACTTCACCCCCTAAAGAGCCCACAACAATACCCGGAAAGTACAGTATCCCAGACATCAGTGACACACAGGTGGAAATGGCCCTCTCAGATGGCAAAACACAGTGTCAATGGAGGCAGATGGTGTCCCAGACTGCATCTCGCAAACACTACAAGACAAACTACCCCCCCACTTAATTAAGCTTTTCAACCTCAGCCTCTACACAGGCTACATGCCCATATAATGGCACATAGCAATGATTATTCCACTCCACCAAGGTGGAAACACAACTGACCATGGTAACTACCACCCCATAAGCCTGACTAGCCTGGTCTGCAAAGCTATGGAGTGCATCCTCATGGCACTCATTGACAAAAACATTGGTAAACTCCAAACACTTGACCCAGCCCAGGTCAGCTTGGTTGAGTGCAGATCATGCCTACTGAACCTGTTTGACATCTTACAGACAGTCACCAAGACGTTAGATGAGGGGAGAGGTAGTTCACACATACTACCTGGACCTCACCAAGGCTTTTGACAGCATTCCCCACTCAGGTATTACTGATAACCTCACCAGCCTGTACATAAACCCATACATCACAGGATGGGTTGCCAACAGGCTTACACACAGAACCCACATGGTAAGACTAGCAGCCTCCAGATCCAACTCTTAACCAGTCGCAACTGTTGTCCCACAGGACTCAGTCCTGGGACCCCTACTGTTTGGCATATACTTCTCAGAGGTACAGGCAAAGACAGGTGGACTACGGCAAACCATGTCTGGTGATGACTGCAAACTGGGAGCCATAATTGACAGTCCAGCTGACACAGACATCCTTCAAGGGGCCTCACAGAGACCGACACAGGGTGTCAAAGTCATGGACTCCAGCTAAGTGCCACAAACTGCATGGTTATTCCATTTTGGAAAAACTAAACACCCACATATTAACACATAAGTGGCAGCCACTTTAATACAGATGAGGTAATAGGGTATCTTGGGACTAAGGTAGATAGTGATCTCTCCTTTGACAATCATATCTCCAAAGTAGTTAGGACATCCTTCCATGTAGGCCATCTGATTACTAAAGGGTTCGCATCTAGACATACTGAGGTTATAGTGCCCCTTTACTGATCACTCATCAGTCCCATCATAGAGTATAATAACCCATTTGGGATGTACCTCAGAAGACACTTCTGAGAGCTGGAAGGTCCAAGAACATACCTCGTCAAGAGGATTACTGGCCTCAAACATATGTCCTATGCAGCCAGACTGAATAAACTCCTGCTTTACTCAGTAGCATCTCATTTACTCAGAGATGATCTCTGCTGGCCAATAAAGCCATGTCCAACTCAGGCTTAATGGATATGCTCCACCTATGGGAATCCATGTCACAGTGAGCCACACGCTGTAGTGAGCTAAACCTTGCCACAACAATAACTAGATGCTGGAGGGACAGATTTCTGTCACAGAAACTCCCCATGCTTTGGAACAGCATCCCTAATTACATTATACAGAGCCCCTCACTAACTCTCTTCAAGAGAAACCTTGAAGAGTGGATGGGGAACAGTAGATACACCCCAGGGATCCCGCCATTGGCTCTGCTCCACAGAGGGACAGTTATTTAATCAATGGGGTGGCAAAAGCTGACATATTTTGGCTAGGCTTATGAATGCCCTCAGGCAGTTAACCAAGTACCTACCTATGAACCTATGAATCTATACATACGGTATCAGCACATGCTGATAGCTTAATTTACTGTTCATTTGTTGATTTACCTTGTGCCAATAGCAGTTGTGTGTACAATAGTTGAGGGCTGCCTATGTTGGACGCACACAGTAGACTGCCTATACATGACAATTTACAGGTAGTCTTGTGTGTGTGCCATCCATTTTTACTGTGTGTGTGCAGGTGGAGAAAGGTGTCATTCCCTAGGTGCCTACACTGTCAGAGTGTGTGCTATACATTCCCTCCTTGCCAAGGTATGGGCATACTGGGCATGCCTCCATTTGCCTACTGGGGCTGGCTCAGGGTGTTCATGGTCTGAGTACCTCTGTGCCTGTGGGGCCCTTGGCAATGGTCATGGGCTGTGCAGGCCTTCACCATTCTGTCCCTGCTGCAGCTGTTTCCACAGGATCATATTGTGTAGCATGGCACATACTATGAAGATGTGGGCACACATGCCTGGAGAGTACTGCAAGGCTCCAGAAGATATGTCCAAGCAACGGAACCATGATTTAAGCATCCCAAACACACGCTCTATGATGATTCTGGTTTGTGCGTGTGCCTCATTATGGCGTTCTTGCATGGGTGTGTGTGCATTTCTGATGGGAGCCATCATCCACGGTTCCAGTGCATAGCCATCATCCTCCACCAGGTGGCCATATGGGATGTCCCCCCTGGCAAATACCTGATACAGCTGTGAGGCATGCCAGATGTGGGAGTCATGATAGCTTCCAGGGCTGCCAGCACACACATCCATGATAATGCCCTGGGCATTGCACATGACCTGGCAGTTGATGGAGGGGTATCCCTTGTGGTTTATGTAGTGCCTACCCTGCTCATCAGGTGGTGACTTGATGTGTATGTGTGTGCAGTCTATTGCACCCATTACCTCCGGGTATTCTGCTACATGGTGGAAGAGATGCATATTGCTGGCCAACTCCTCCTGCATTCGGGGGAAGTATATGTGCTCATTGGCATGTAGTAACGTGGCATCGAGTAACTGGTGAAGTACCCTGGATGCTGATGCCTGTGAGATCCCCATGATATCCCCAGTTGACCTTTGAAAGGTACCTGTAGCTAGTATTCTCAGGCTTACACATACCTTCGTATCCACTGGGATGGGTTCCTCTCTGTTTGTTCTGGCTCTGAGGTGTGGCTGGCACAGCTCCACAAGTTGCTGTAGGGTGACCCTGTCCACCCTGTAATGCTTTACTATCTCCAGATCATGTAGCCCCTGGTAGGCTACCCTGGGTCTGAACACTCTTCTCCTCCTCTGGTACCTGGGGTGGTTGTGAGCATCATCCTCCACACCACCTTCAGGTTCCAACACATGCTGGTGGATCAAATCTATGGCAGCCCCTAACATGTACATATTAAAAGTTCTCTGTCTCTATACACCAATGGTGCAGAGTGTATGGGAATACACAAGTGTGTGTGAGGTGCTTTCACACTTTATACTATTGTGCTATGGATGCTGCTGATGTCATTGAGCAATTCCAGCTGCAGGGTATCTTAGTTATGGGTTTGACAGTGAGTACTGCAAGTGTAGGGCCTTTAGTGTGGAATTATGCTTGCCTGCCTTGATTAATCTGTTGCCCTTTAATTCACTTTTATACCAGGATCCCCTCCCATTATCAGGCATGCCTCCACCTGCTGTCTTTCTTGTTTTGTACTTTCCCTACCCAGTCATGTGTTGAAAAATGTGTCTTGTAGCTGATATAATGCAAATCTGCTTTGTTCTGCTGTGACACTTTACTGTTTTCTTTGCAGTACAGCCCCTCCCCTTTTCTGTTCTGCAGGTAGCTGCTTGCAGCATTGTTAGCTGTTGTCAATGGCCCACTGTAGGGTCCTAGGTGTTAATTAGTCATTTGTACTCCAATTTCCCTGCTGCAGCATTTCCTTATTTTTTTCCTATAGCTTTCCTGTTTCAGCTCCGGTGCATGCCGTGCAAACCTGTTTACTGAGTTTAAGCGTGTTTTAATCTCCGTTCACATGCATACTCAGTTACCTTGTGTGCTCTCAGCTAAGCAAAGCTATAGCCAGTTCAACACACCCCTTTCTTGCTTAGCTACGGGAAAACTGGATTAGCAATGCTCCAAGCTGCTTACAGCAAAGGTGACACACCCCTCTCTTGATGTCATTTCTATCTCAAGGGCACACCTCGGTGTTAAAACGCTACACTGTGAGGTGCATCCTTACACCAGCAGGGAGTCTGCGATTCACTATTACTCCTCTCATTTGCATGGCATTGCCTACTAATTCCTAGCTACAGTGCAAAACACTGTCAAAGCCCCTTAGCAACCCTTGCACCATAGTGTGGTGTAACATGCCTGCCATTGACTATTATGGGGAAATCATGATATGGGTTACATTGCAGTTTTATTCTATATTTTTATATTTTCCTTGCGATCCGCTTTGTGCACTGCTGCCCTGTGCTTAAACGTCGCGATAGTGCGAAAAAGGAAATAAATTGTTCTTTTTATATTTTGTACATGTTTTTTTCATGCCAATGACTATATATTTAGCCATTGGCATATATTAACAATATAACACATGTGTTTGTCGGCCTGTCATGGCTCCGATTTTATGTTTCCAAAAATGTAAACCGTTTTTTACGGTTTACATTTCTGCATACTTACACTATGCCTGCACCACTTCCTGGATCGCTAAATACCTTCATTTGCATGCTACATTGCTGCAAATGGGGTAATTAGCATGCAGGGTCTGGGAGCTGTGCGGGCGTAGCGTATGCAGGTAGTGCATGTGGAAACAGCTCATACCTGGATCGCTCACCGGCCATATTTGGTGTTGGAACGCCAATGCTACACCTGCACCTGGCACAAGCGTCATGAATCCCGGGGATACATAGATAGCAACACATATATACATACACAAATACACATGCACACATCCATCTATGTACATATATAAATTACTCAGGTAGGGATTTTATTACAAAAATGTATTATATGTCACTTTAATTTAATGTAATCTGGAAGATAATTACAAAAATGTAATGGCTTTAAAATAGCAAAAACAATATATTGTCTAATTTAGATAATAATTATTTTTCTTACAGAAAATATAGAAAATATATAATTTATATATTTTATTTCTGGAAATGCAGATGTGTGTTTGGCTATCATAGAATTTTTCCTTGAGAAAAGGTGAAGAGACATTTGTTGTATTAATTTGTGATGACACCAGAACATAGACCCCATGCAGTTCCCAGATGGCAAAAAAACATTCTTAACAATAAATGATTTATTCTTCATAGTCCAGCTGCTTTCAAGAAAAACTCCAACCCAAGTATTCATAAATGCCACATCCATGATTGCTGCCTAGCCAACACCTGGATTCATAAATGCCATGTCTGTGATTGAAACCAAGCCAGCACTATTGACACTGCATGTGTGAAGAGCAGTAATGCTAATCATATATGCATGTGGCCAGACCAGTGTGCATGATGAGGAACTTCTCACTGTGGCTACAGCACAGACCCAAGGCTAAATCTTGGTAAACCACCTCCATGGCCACATTGAACACAAGGAGCCAAGGTAAACAGTGATGGAGCATGAGCATCACCAGTAACTGAAGAGAGAATGTGCACACATTTGTACATTTGTATAAAGCTAATGTAATCAACTGCAGCAAAAAAAAAAATAATATATATATATATATATATATATATATATATATATATATATATATATATATTTATATTATGATACATTTATATATATATATATATATATATATATATATATATATATATATATATATATATATATATATATATATATATATATATCTACATATACAGGCAGCTTATGTATACATATAAAGAAAAGAGACAGAGAGAGAGAGAGAGAGAAATGTGCTATGGAAAGGAAAATACCACTGATGACTGAAGGTGTAGTACAGATTACTCTGTAGTAACAGAATCCACAGAGATGAAAACTTAAAGGTGAATGAGATAATTGTTGAAAAACAGAGCAAAAAGGGTACTATGAAAATATATCAG
The DNA here is from genome assembly GCF_019279795.1 of Protopterus annectens. Classification (NCBI taxonomy): domain Eukaryota; kingdom Metazoa; phylum Chordata; order Ceratodontiformes; family Protopteridae; genus Protopterus; species Protopterus annectens. The sequence continues at coordinate 1,719,360,344 of NC_056728.1, read as the reverse complement.
TTTTGAATCCTACACTTGATAGGTGGGATAGAATAAAGTAACTTGATGTAACAACCTGTACCAGTCCTAAGAACATCAGAGTGTGATGAAAGGAGATACCGCCAGCACAGCTATCTGGAATTTTATAAATAATTATATGTCATTTGTGAATAGTGACATGATTTTATATAAGATGCTTGTGTTACAAATGTATTAGAACTGTATGCTATGTGTATATCAAACTGGTTTGTATGGACATGTGTGTTAAAAAAGGTATTTTATAAAGTGCTTGTGCTTAAAATTTAACCACAGTGTGCCCTACTGGAAAAGAACAGAAATGTACATGCACTATTGCAACTGTTTAAATGCATATATTTTAACAGTGGAAACTGGAATAGAGGAGGTTAACTTCAGAAAAAATAGCTGAAATTAAATTACTTTATGGCTACATAATAAAATATGGTATATTTCAGTTTCCCTGCAGCAAGAGACACAATGTCTATACTAGGGAGCTTTCTGTATTGTTTTTAGGGTGAAATAATTACTAGTCTTCAAATGTGGAGGAATGTAATTGTTTTATGACTTCCACCAGCTACCAAAGATCTGAGATCTATGTAGTTTCACAGGTAGATGCTAAATACTGTAAGATTCGAGCAGTGGGGGTTTCATCTGGGAACTAGAGTCAGATGACAAGAAATTATGTCATTCTGCAAGCTAGCCCAGCAGTAATATTTGAGATATTAATTTCAGAAGTCTCTTAGAGGGACAGGTCATTCTGCATTCTGTCTTTTGTCCTGACAAGAACAATTCACCACAGCATCTGTCTTGCTCTAGAAGAGAGGTTAAACTACAACTTTGAAAATTGAAATAAACAAGCTGGACAAACAGATTAAGCATAGTGTGAGACAAGATCAAGAAAAATTTGAAGAAAATTTATATAAAGATATTGAGCATACTAGGAAACCTTTTTATAGATACATAAGATGTGGAGGGAATAAACATACACAATCTGGTAAACAGTGTGCAGATTCTAAAATGTTATTCTCAGACACAACAGATTATAGATATATTTACAAAATCTTATGCAAAACAGTTTTGCTCCACAAAAGGGGTGATAAGTTGTCTGAGTGACATCCAGTTAACTCCATATACTGGTACCAAATTAGATTATATTGAAAAAGAACTGCCCAAGTCGTGTCCAAACAAAGTACAGGGAGGATATGAAATTAGTGACAATAACATGAGAACACTTCAGCAAGAACTTACAGTACCATTATATCTATTATTCACCAGGTCATATAAATATGGGGAGATTCTTCAAGATTGGAGACATGCGCTTATTAAGCCTGTCTTTAAGGCAAAGGGGAGTAGGACAAACCCTTACGTCTACTTTCATGTTGTGGAAAAATAATGGGGAAGATAATATTGGATAAGTTATTGTCAGAGCTGGATGGATTGGGTCTTAAAACCATATATCAGCATGCATAAGTTGAAAACAGATATATTACTACCCGCAACATAATGTTCTATAACAATATAATAACAGCTATGAATGAAAATTGTGCTATGATGTAGTTTATATAGATTTAACTTCAGTATTTGACAGGGTCATACACAAACACTGATCAATAAATTACTACAACTAGGTATTGATACACTCTTGATAAGATGGATAGCTGCATGGCTTACAAATTGGACATGGCAAGTATCATACAGCAACTGGACAGATGAAATCCTTGGTTACAGTCAGGGTGTCCTACAGGGCTCTGTCCTGGGCCCTTACTTGTTTAGATTGTATCTTTCAGACCTAATTTTTTTTATCTGAGGTGTTCTGCAGTCTATATGCACACGACTTGAAATTGGGAAAACTGATCACATGTGTTACAGATAAGGCATGTCTACAAAATAACTTGACTAAATTGACCATTTGGGCACAGGAGAATAATATGCTGATAAATTCATCAAAAACTAAGCTTATGAGATTTGGGAGACATAAATTGAAAGGTGAATATTTAATACAGCACACAGTGATTGAAACTGTAGACTCATTTAAGGACCTGGGTATAAGGGTAGATTCAGCTATGAGTTTTTCTAATCATGTCAACCAATTGTTTAATGATAGTTAAAGAGCTATAGGTTGTATAAGAATATTTGTATTATCTAGAAAATCAAAATAATCAAGTCATTGTTTATTAGTTACATTAGACTTAAACTTTAATATGGAATAAAAATATGGAAACCCTATAAGAAAACAAGCATGAGTAAATTGGAAAGAGTACAGTGAAAATATACCAAGGGCATATTATGAAAGACTAAAATATCTGAACTTGTACAATGTCTCTTACAGATATCTAAGATGGGATCTTATTCAGGTATATAGGGCATTTAGCCACAGCTAGCTCTGGGAATGTCTGGGGTTATCAAAAAGTACTATAGCAATAACCCACGCCTGGGTGTGGGTAATGCGGGATTTAATCATGGTTGGCGTGGTTTGGTCCCGAGGGCGAAGCCCGAGGACCAAACAAAGACAACCGTGGTTAAATCCTCGCATTACCCACACCCAGAAGTGGTTATTATTATAATGACATTATTTAAGAAAATAAATAATTACTTTTCTTAAATAATGGCATTGTATAATGCTCTTTGCTGCCCTTCCGCAGCTGTCTGGTATTCACAGTTCTGATGTACTGCATGCCTACGCAGTACATCAGAGTTGTGGGCAAAAGCAATGGAGAACGCAAGATCTCCGTTGCTTTTATCTCGCTATGTTAAATGGGTTTAACATAGCGAGACAGCTTTAAAATAAGCAACGGAGATCTTATTTTAAAGCTGTCTCGCTATGTTAAACTCATTTAACATAGCGAGACAGGTTTAAAAAAAATGCAACGGAGATCGCAAGATCTCCGTTTTACTGTCGCTATGTTAAAGGAGTTTAACATAGCGAGACAGCTTTAAAAAAAGCAACGGAGATCTGCGTTGCTTTTTTTAAACCTGTGTCGCTATGTTAAACTCTTTTAACATAGCGAGACAGTGTTTTATACTAACGGAAAAGTCCGGACGGACCTTTTTCCATTAATATATTGAGGGATTTACAACGGGCACGCTGGTTGGGCTGGCCAATCAGCGTGCACGTTTTAGAGGAGGAATTGTATAATAGAGAATCATCAGACAATCTATGTAGAAGATTCTATAGGAATGAGAAGTGCACTAATTGATTCTCTGACAGAATAGCTGATGCATGGAACAGACTACCTAATTACATTAACTTAAGTACTAGTTTAGATATTTTTAAGAACAGCCTGGGCACTTATGGGAACAAGTGTTTTGGTATATTGGCAAGCTGGAAGGGCATTAATGCCTGTGCTTGAAATATTTGTATGTATTTATGTATGTATGTATATATATATATATATATATATATATATATATATATATATATATATATATATATATAGGCCTTCACAAGGAAAGTATTAACTTTATCATATTTCACTATTACTTGTTGAGGTATACTTACCTTTTTATGTTAAACTCATTTATTGAATTATTAATTAAGATACAGGCAAACATGCTTTTATATAAAAAAACTAACCATATTAACATGTTCAGAGTTACAAACATTATACATCACATACATTCTTTTATACAATTATCATCAGTCCAACATTACATAAATCACTCAACTCTTGCCTTCTCTTAAACCTTACTACTTATCCAAAACATTATTCTGCACATATTGTTACTATAATTCCCATTTTTTCTATGTCATTTACACCTACCCTTTTATAGGGATCCCACCTCCAGTTTTTTATCTGTGTTACAATATTCGGTACTTCAAACACAGCTGGTTTAGATTTTGATTTACATTTTTAGTAACTGCTTTTTTGGCAGCCACCAGAATTAAACTTAACAAGGACTTATTGTGTCTAGGCAGTTCAGATCCTGAATCCCAGCTCAAAAAAATAATTTCCTTGGTTACACCTATTTGCTCACCCAATTTTTCTGACAGGGTACATTGTAGGGAATTTTTAAAATCTGCTACCTCATTACACTCCCAAAACATATGTTTCTAGTTAATTCTTGAGGTAAACTTACTTTAAGTTCATTTGCACAACCGATGAAAGGATCTTAGTGTGCTTGAAGGATTTTTCTTCAATTTGTTAGAGACCTGGCGGTGTAATCCCTGGCTTTAGATGATTGTCACTGTTGAAGTGACACCTGACCCCCTGTGCAAAAATGGGAAAAGGGGTTGTAGATGGATTGATGGATTTTGCCACAGGATGGGAACTATCATTTTTGTGTTTATATTTGACCAGCGATGTTGATATTTGCCAAGTGTCACACAATGCATGCTGATAGAAAAATATTTTTTACAAGCCCTTTTTGTGCATGTATGTGGTGTGTTTACTTATTTTATTTTTTTGACCAGGATAAAGATTGGAAATGAGAGTATAGGACAGAGATTAAAAAGAGAAGCAAGCAGAGGGTAGAACATAAAGTAAGCAAATAATGTATTAGCTAGATGGAGGTGGGATAGGAGTATATCCGTTAACTTCTTACCTCATTAATCCTGCTGATGTACAATTATATTCCTAAATATATACTGCCTGAAATCCTCAATAATTTGTGAGTGAGATACACTTTTTATGGTGAAATCATAAGTGCCAATCATGCCATGCTAATGGTTGGAAATGGAAGTATAGGGCAGAGATGAAAAGGGAAAGCAAGCAGAGGGTAGAACATAAAATGAGGAAAAAAGGAATGAGCAGGATGGAGGTGGGATAGGAGCACACCTCTCAACCTCTTACCTCAATAATCCTCCTGATGTACAATTATATTCCTAAATATATATATATACTGACCGAAATCCTCAATGATTTGTGAGTGAGATACACTTTTTATGGCGAAATCATAGGTGCCAATCATGCAAACATTAATCAAAGGCCTGTGAAGTTGAGAAGTATTGGTGAGAGTATTTTTTGTGGAACAGGGGCCCTTTTTTAATTTTTTTTGAAAGGGGGAAGTTGGGGTAGCAAGTTTGGGAGGTAAGATGTGGGAGATAGGTTGCAAGGGAAAATAGATGTAACTAACTCAGTGTGTGTGAACACAATGAGAGAGGAGTACACAATGGTGAAGGAGACATCAGACAGACAGACAGACAAAGGGAACACAATGGTAATGGGGGACTGTATAACGTACATGAGTAGTTATAGACACAAACAGAGGGAACATCATGTTTGGGGATATCATTACAAGTTCAGAGATGAGTGTCTGTTAGCTTTGACACATTGAGAGATTACTGCTCACCTTGGGAGCAGTCACCACTGGGTTCTGACTTAGGAACAGGAGGCAATACAGGCAGGGATGTGACTCAAGATTCGCTGGAATTTTGTCTCCATACAGCGGATGTGGGCACTGAACTTCCTGTCCAGTATCTCCCCAAATCTGTCAGGCTGGGACCCAGATGTTCTGGGTGCCCCTGGTAGTAGTGGTGGTGGTAGAGCTGCTGCTGGGGTAGGGCTGTATGCCAGGCCATGCCAGTGTAGTCATTCCGGTCTCAATGCTGCTTTATGACACATTAATAAAGAGAAAGAAGAAAATAAATAAAAGAGAAGGATAGCAACAAAGAGGGTGGGGCAATATATATACATAAAAATAATTAAATTACATTCTTAATTATTTTTTCATATTCAGAAAAATCACTGAAGGAAAATAAGCTTTTAATCATAGGACCAACACAGTTATTTTAGCATTTTAATTATTTTGTTTAACTCACTTATGCCTATAGTGCCTTTTTGTATGTTTTCAATAAATGCCTATAGCTCCTTATGCCATCCAGATCTTTTTTGTATCTGGTTTCTTTAACTAAGTGACTTACTGGTTACTAATAGGCGGTATTAGAAAGGGCAAGGATTTATTAACAAAATGACACTAAGACTGTTAATCTAGGATATCCAGTAGTGGGTAATATAATCACTGTTTGCTACTTACTATTCATATTTTCATGTGTATGATCACGCTTTGATAAATGAGAGACCTATATGCTGTTAAGGAGTATGGAGTGAAATACCATGGTGAAAGACAAGAAAATTCATTATCAATGTCCAGTTATATCACACTGTCCTTCAGATATTGCTACTTATTTGCTAGTAATTATGAAAATAAGCAATGTTTCCATACGTACTTAATTTTCAAAAAACAAGTGGCTTACAAACTGCTACTTGGCATTAGGTGAAACCTTAGATATTGTTGAAGAAAACAATCTTTGATATTTGCATGTTAGGTTGCACATCTTGAGAGATATTCAATGTTTTTGATATTGCCAATTATATAGTTAAGCATACTTTTCATATTTCTATAAATATCTAAATAAACATGCACTAAAAGAAGGATTTCTTGCTGTCATGTGAAATCTTATGTCTGGTTAACCAAAGTACTCTAAAAATATATGTCTGTGTTGTACATTTTCCAAGATAAGACAATTTGTTTGTGAAAGTTTAGCAAACACTAAAATTCTGGGTTTATGGGAATTAATAATATATTATAGTATTTATGGAAACAGTATGAATGCACTGGCTATTATCACTGCAAAGAACACGTCTTGCTGATAACATTGCTATTTGTACAGTTTTAATAGCTTTTATTGTTCACAAATATTCATATTTGTTTATCTCATGCTTTTGAAGTTGATTTTTCAGAAAATGCTCTGGAATGCAGATATATATATAGGCTGCTAGAGGTGTGACATTCCACACTGAGTAGGTGTTAATGAGTTAAGATTTTATTAGTTTAGCTATTTGGGCAAGTAAAATTATGTCATGCAACATAATTTTTTTAGGGGTGGGTGACTTAATCCACAACAGTCTTAATAATCACTGTGCTTATAGACTTAATATGATAAGTCACTTCTTCAACGTTCTCGTGGCTAGTATGCAGAACTAAAATTCTAACATTGCGCGGCCATACTAATTCAAGTAAGAAACGCCAGCACTGACAGATGTTGTCCTGCTGAACAAATGTTAGTTGCAATTGGCAACAGCACGTCTATGGAAAACTTCCCTCTAACTCAGAAAATTCCTCTGAGTTCTTCTAGCCACTCCCACCTCCTGTCAGGGGAGTTGACAGTTCTTTTACAACAGCTGACCCAATACATTACCCTCTCTGGCTCAACCTATTATTGTAGAAAATGCCAATGGATCTAACAAGACTAGGCTATTGACAAGAGGTCATTTTATGCCTAGCTGTTTCATCCCAATGTAATACCATGAAAAGGCTAGTCAATACCCAAGACTGCATTTAGTGATGACTGCCCATGTCCAGGAGGGTTGTGGGTACTATCCCTGGTAAGGATTTATGGTGCCCCATCCACTCGTCCAGGTTCCTCTTGAACAGTGTCATACAGGTGCTCTGTTTCACACAAATTGGTAGCCTGTTCCAAAGACATGGCAGTTTCTGGGAGATAAATCTTTGCATCCAGCATGTCCTATTTAAGTCGCAAGCCATATTTAAGTCCCTGGAGTGGGTAACCCTAGACCCATTTGATTCACTGATATGCAGCAAGTTCATTAGGTTTGGGTCTTAGATTGCTCTCTATGCAGGCTTAAGTCTCCCCTAAGAAGTCTACATGACACAGAGTATAGTGACAGGGACTTTAGTTGGTCTGTGTAAAGCACATGCTGGACCACTTGAGCTTCTCTGTTAGACACCTTTGAGGTCTCTTCAGTTGCTGCAGCTGCTTTGTATGGTACATGCTGAACAGGATGTTATAATCAGTTATGGGCCAGGATAGTATAGAGGAGTCATATCCTCTTTTGCTCTCAAGGCAGTGCCTTTACCAATCAAGTGTGCTCTGTAGAAAGCCTTCCCTACTACATTAGACACATGGTGGTCGAAGTTAAGTTTGCAGTTAACTTGTGATCCCAAGTCGCTTACCACTTCATAGGTACTTAGGGTATTGTTGTTGATTTTTGTTTGTGCCAAAGGGAATGATAATGCATTTCTTTGCATTCAGTTTGAGACCATGACTAATACACCAGTCAGTGGTCTGCATGAGACACTCCTGGAGTATACTGACATAATTTGGGGATTCAATGATTGCACCTAGTTTGCAGTCATCAGTAAACTTGGTCAGCCACAACCCTTTAGTTTTGACCTGAACTTCTGAGAAGTATATACTAAATAGTAGGGAGCCCTGCACTGACCCCTGTGGCACCCCACTGACAACAGGTCTGCTGGTTGATGTGGAGCCAGCCACGTTGATTGTGTATGTCCGATTTGTGAGTTAGTTGGCAACTCATCTTACAACGAAGGGGTTTACATTCAAGTTTAATAAGTTTATCAGTAATGCCTGAATGTGGGATTGTGTCAAAAACCTTTACCAAGTCAAAGTATGTTGTGTGCACAGATTTCCCCTCGTCAATGGCCCTGGTCACATTTCAAAGAAATCTACCAGACTTAACTGCCCTTGACAAAGCTGAATTGGGTAGGATCCAGGGTTTGGAGGTCACCTATGCTTTTATTTATGAGGTCCATAATGATACATTCCATGGCCTTACAGATGAAGCTGGTCAGGCTTATGGGTCTGCAATTTCCCCAGGTCTGTTGCTAGGCCACCTTTGTGGAGGGTAATAACTGTTGCTGTTCTCCATTCCGCAGGAACAATGCCTGTGGTTAGGTTATGATTGAAAATGGTACTTAATGGTGATGCTAGTTCATGTTTTAGCCTGTTTAGAAGACAGCCTGGGATGTTGTCCAGTCCCACAGAGGCTGTATTTTTTGCCTTGGACAAGGCTTTGAGGATCTGCTCTTCAGATATGTAGGGTGGGGGGGGGGGTTTGGGGAAGGTTTGTGATAAGTTATGAGGGGATAAGGGAGTAAAAGTTTCACCAAACCTATCAACTACCCGGTTTGCTATCTCTGTGGGGTCAGTGTGTGTGTGATACCATTGGTCACTAGTTCTACACATGCTTGGGTCCTACCTTTTAGGTTACATATGTTATATGCCTTATGGTTATTCTTGTCTGTATTTGCTGTACTTGCTAAGTTTCTCTCAAAGGAGCCCATAGAGGATTTGACAAGTTGTCTTATTTGCCTCTTGAGGTTAAGGAGGGTGCTTTTCCATTGTTGGGGCCTTGCCTTTGTTTTCTTGGACAACACCTTTTTGCATTTATTGTAAAGTTTGTTGATGCTGGATGTCTAACATGGCAGCTTGTTTTTACTTGGTGCTCTAGCTTTGATTCTTTCTGTTACAGCTGAGTTTATATACTTATGCAAGTGATTGTATAGTGCTTTAGTGTAAGCCTCAGCGTAGTTACCACTTCCAGTTTGGAATGGGGCTTGGTATGCATTTATACCTTCACCTAGGAGGGTATAATTTGGCTTGGTGAAGTTTTTTAGTCTGATTTTACCCTTTGTGAGTTCTAGTGTTAGTGCCAGCTCGAAAGTGACTGTTTTGTGGTCAGATTTAATTAACAATTGTCTGACAGTTGTGGCAGTGCATCTGTTTGACATGTTAGTGAGGAACATATCTAAAAAATTTGTTCCTCTTGTCGGGGTATGAACAATTTGTTAAAGGGCATTTGAATTAACAAAGTCAAGGAACATTTGCGCTAGTGAGTTGGGGCTAGTGTAGGTTTTTCAGTTGATAGTGGGATAATTGAAATCCCCCATAACCAGAGTAATCAGTAAAATTTGGATTGTCTCCAGCTTAGTGAAGTAGGCTTCATGGGAGTCACGACCTATGGAGGGGGATCTATAACTGGCTAGGACTTGAATGCGGGCTGTTCCCACCGTAACCTGGACTTGGAGTAACTCCATGGAGCTGTCCAGTCCAATTAGATGGGAGGTGAGTTTATCTTTAACATAGAAACAGCATGCTCTTTAGTTTTCACACGTTTATTTTGCAGTCTAAAGGTGTGGAAGGCATTGTATCCTTGCAAGGCCAGGGTGCTCTCTGAGGCCTTGAACCAGGTTTCTGTGACTGCAGAGACATCTACATCTTCAGTGATAGCAGTTGTTCAATACCTGCTGCCCTTGAGAATTTTTACAATGGACAATTTACTATTAGTGATATGCAGAGAGACCAGTTCAGACATTCATCACATGTAGACTATCATCAGTGATTTTGGAAGCAGAAACCATCCTGCCGTGACTGTTCAAGGTAATTTTGAACATTGGTTACATTCCTATGAGCCCTTTGAACTTTCAGCTAAAATATTGCTCCTAATACTAAACTACAAATTCAACTTAATATTTTTGAAAAAAAAATAAGAAAAACAAAAGCTCTTCAGCTGGAAAATGTTTTTCTAGCCAAATGTATATGGAAATGTAGTGTTCCCAAGGGTCTCCAACTGTGGAAGTACCCAAACAGTCTCATTTCTAGCTGTACTCTCTTTACAGAGTGTGACACCCATGCCCTGACCAAGCAATCAAGGAGCCTCAATCCTCACCATTAACACCAGTAAGGGGCATCTGATATAGGAGGAAAGGATAACAAATACACACAGTCAAGTGCAATTTTCCTTAACAACACACAGAGATCACAGTCAGTCCAGGGCTGGTCGCTCCCTTGCTCTCCAGGTCCCCAATAAGGCTCCCCACTGGCACAGCTATAGGGACCAGATTTCCGCCTAGTGGGCAAGCTAAAACCTCCAGCACCCTCTCTGTCCAACCAGTGCTTCATGTCCCTGCCCAAGTAACTGACACACACACACACACACACACACACACACACACACACACACACACACACACACACACACACACACACACACACACACTTTATACAACTACACAGACACTCTTGGGGAAGGCTGGCACATGTTCTCCAGATTTTTTTGCTTCCCCTTTTTTCCCAGACTATACAGTAGTACCAGCTGCCACCACCCACTAATATTTATCAGCTACTCAAAGGCCCTTAAAAGGGTGTCCAATTATTGCTGTGCAATATTATTATCCAATTAGTAGTATAGCCCAGGGATAAAGCTATTAGAGTGGCTTTGTACAATTTTACCAAAAGCATGCAAGTACTCTAAAGAGCTTAAATTATCTCTACAAAAACAGCCACAATTGAAAGAGTTTAAAAATATTTAATAACAGTCAAAACACAAGACAATACTTTTTACTATACAGTGCTAGTCAAGAGTTCAGAGATCACTGAGAAATACTTAAAACAATTTAGTAGTACAGTTCTGACATCACAGAAAAACACAGTCTAATCTTTCTAGTTTCTAGTTATTTCTAAGAGAAAGCACAAGTCTAAGATAAACTTACATACAGAGCAAGACAGTGCTGGAGAGTTGGATGGTCAAGACAAAAATGCTTGATGCTCTCTGATTCTCTCTGTTTCTAAAATCACATTCCTGGTTCACATTACATCATTCTTCACACTTCCCTGGGTTACCAGGCTAACAGAAACTACATTTACATTCTTAACCTCTGGGCAGAAACCAGAGCAATAAAGGATATTTATGCATGCAAATTCTGGCTATTAACTCTGGCCTTAAAACAATAGGCAGGATGCCCCACTCTAGACTCACAACATGCTTTACTTGGTCAGTAGAGTGCATTGTTGTTACATTTTTTTCCAGTTCCACATGTAACACTATTTTACCATTTAAGACAACAAGCCTGTGGTTTACATTAATACATTAATTACAGATGACAGAATTATCTCCAAAATTCTATCTGGCTAGGCTGGCAGCCTTCATCTATCTTCACACAATCTTCACATATCCCCCCCCTGGAAAACTGAAGCTAGTTTTTCAAGTGACCCTTGAGAAACGCTGCTTGAGGGAGTTAGGTCTATCTGAGTATACCTTACCCCATTCCCTGTCTTGAGAGTCAATCTGCATTGGCATTGCTAATCCCACTCTGGTGCTGCATGGACATATCATATGCTTGCAACCCCTGGCTCCATCTTAGCAACTTGGCATTTTGCTGGCTGGCTCTGTTTAACCATGTTAGGTGGTTGTGATCTGTCATAACAGTGAATTTCCTTCCATACAGATAAGGCTGAAGTTTCTGCAGTGCCACACAATGGCTAGACATTCCTTTTCTACAGCGGCATAGCATTCCTCCCTGGGTTGGAGCCTACGACTGAGATAAACCACTGGGTGCTCTTCCCCCTCTGAAGAAATCTGGCTAAGTACAGCCCCACCCCATGGTTCAAAGCATCCACCTGCACAACAAATTCTTTGCTGTAATCTGGACTGGATATCACAGGGTGCTCCTCCCAAAGCTTCTTTAAGCTTCTGGAATGCCTGCTCACATGCTGGGGTCCACACTACCTTAGCTGGCCTGTTCTTCCTTGTCAGATCTGTGAGGGGAGTAGCTATGGTACTATAACTGGGGACGGACTTTCTGTAGTACCCTGCTGTCCCTAAAAATGCCCTCACATGCTTTTTAGTAACAGGTGTTGGCCATGCCTAAATGGCTTCCACTTTGGCAGGTTCTGGCCTTATCTTACCACTCCCCACTCTATGTCCTAGGTAGGAGACCTCTGCAATACCCACCTGACATTTGCTCAGATTAATGGTCAACCCTGCCCTCTGTCTGATGGCAATATCATCTAGGTAAGCAAGGGCAAACCCTCCTGCTCCTGCTAGGATATGATCTACTAGCCTCTGGAAAGTTGCTAGGGCATTCTTCATCCCAAAGGGCATCTTTGTGAACTCTTACAAGCTAAAAGGAGTCACAATGTCTGACCTCTCTCTAGCACTGGGAGTCCAGGGCACCTGCCATTAATCCTTGGTAAGATCAATGGTTATAAGATACGTAGCCCCACCCAACTGCTCTAGGGCCTCATCTGTCCTAGGCATGGGGTAAGCATTTGACTGTGTGACTATTTAATTTCCTGTAGTCCACACAGAACCTGGTGCTGCCATCCTTCTTTGGCACCAGCACCACTGGGGAGGCCTATGGACTGTTGGACTATTGAATTACCCCTAGTTCCAACATCTCCTGTACCTCTTCCCTCAGACTCTGTTTGACTGTCTCAGGCACTCTATAATGGGCCTGCCTAATAGGCCTTTGGGGTCCTGTATCCACCTGGTGCTGCCCCAGGTGGGTGCACCCTGGTTTCCCAGTGAACATGTCCCCAAATTCCTGCAACACTGCTCGGATTTCTTGACCCAGGGTAGGAGATGGCTGCTGGGACATTGCTACCCCTTCCACTGAGGTGTCAGCCCGAGCCTCACTGAGGAGATCAGTCACCAAATCTCCCTCAGACTCCTCCTGCAATCCACTGCAAATGCTCAGCACAAGGGCCACCCTATCATGGTAAGGTTTCATCATATTAACATGGTACAATTTGTGCCCCTGCCTTCTGCCTAGCAGTTCCACCCTGTAGTTTACATCACTTACCTTTCTTACCACCTTGTAGGGTCCCTCCCAAGCTGCTTGCAGCTTGTTGTGTCTGACAAGAATGAGAACCATTACCTGCTGCCCCACAGCATACTCTCTAGCTTGAGCATTCCTGTCATACCACACCTTTTTCTGTTTTTGGGCTTCTGCCAGGTTCTCCTGGGCCAAGGCCATGAGTTCCCTGAGCCTTGTACTGAGGTTTAGGACGTATGCCACAACAGACTCCTTGTGAGACTCGCATTCACCTTCCCACTCATCTCAAATTAAATCTAGAGGTCCCCTCACCTTATGCCCATACAGCAACTCAAAGGGTGAAAAACCTGTGGATTCCTGGGGAACCTCTTTGTAAGCAAACAACAGATGGGTCATATATTTGTCCCACTCCCTCTTAAACTGATCTGCAAATGCCTGTAGTATGGACTTGATTGTAGAGTTTAACCTCTCAACAAGACCATTAGTCTGGGGATGGTAGGGGGTGGTCTTCATGTTCTTCACCCCACAAGACTTCCACAGACAAGCCAGCAGGTCTGACATGAAACTGGCACCTCTGTCAGTCAGTATTTCTTTTGGGAAACCTACCCTGCTGAAAATCTCTAACAAAGCATTTGCCACCTTCTCTGCCTCAATGGAGGACAAAGCCACTGCCTCAGAGTATCGTGTAGCATAATCCACTACCACTAGGATATACTTTTTCCCTGTGGAACTTGGGGTACTCAGGGCATCCACAATATCCATAGCTACCCTCTGAAATGGCTTCTCAGTCACAGGCAAAGGCATCAAAGAAGCTCTCACCTTGTCTCCTGCCTTGCCTACCTATTGGCACTACTCACAGGTCCTGCAGTACCCTGTTACATCTCTGGAAATTCCAGGCCAATAGAAGTTCTGCATAATATGCCTCTTTGTACGTTTTATGCCCATATGACCTGCAAAGGGAATAACCTGGGCTATGGCTAGATGCGCCAAATGGTAGGCTCTAGGCACTAGCAACTGCTGTACTCTCTCACCTTCTAGCCCTCCCTCAGGGGTCCACTCTCTGTACAGTATCCCTTTGTCCCAGTATACAGATTCCCACTTTCCTTGAGAATCAGGTGCATCCCTAGCTACCTGCCTCAGGCCTTGCAATGTAGGGTCTGAGAGCTGAGCCTGTTTCAACTCTCTCCTTGTAACCTTTCCCAGCTCCCCTTCCACAGGAAGTCTGGCATCCTCTGACAGTGGTGCCACACTGTCAGCCTGGGTACTACTACTCACCTCTACCTTTGCAGTCACTCTGTCGCAGGGAACATCAGTACCCACAACCAGCTGTGGCTCACCTTCAGTCTCACTGCTACTGGGTAGCTCCCTCCCTGAAGTAACCACCTCACCAGTCCTGGTTGCTAGTATGCAGTCTGTCTGGGTCTCCCCCAGGCTACCAGACCCACATGCTTGTCTCTTAGCCTGACTGCGTGTAACTGCACAAACACATGGTACTGCCTCATCCAAATTCTTCCCTATCAGGACATCTGCAGGATGGTAGTTTGGTACCCTTGTTGTCTCAAGACAACCTACTATTGGCATTTTGTCTTTCCGACTTACTGGCTCCCTCACCTTTTGTTCCCCACCTTGCCTCTGTGGACAACTGTATGCCACATGGCCTCACTGGTTGCATTCAAAACATTTAACCCTAGCTCCTGGAAGTGTACCTGGACTAGTGGCTTACTCTGCTACTGCCAGATTCTGTTGGGGCAGTCTGTGCTGCCCACCATGGGTTCCTTTAGACCCATGTGCAGTACTGGGGATACCTTTCCTGTGGAGGGCTGTCCTGCTTGCCAGGTATAGGTCTCCCTTCTTCCCCAACTCATCTGAAGTAGCACATTGTCTATCAGCTAACCAGATCCTCATGTCCTCAGGCAAAGTGCTAAGAGCTTGTTCTCTCACCAAAAGGTCTGCTAGCCCTTGCATTCATATTATTCATTGTAACTTACCATGGATATCAGTTAAAAAACAACTGTTATCAAGTGAAAGTAGGACAGACCCTTTCAATGTGGAAATATGAGAATCATGGCTCTTTAAAACTCATATTGAGGAACATTCCTCATAATGAGGTACACTTGAGAGATATGACCATGACAATATCCCATATCCAGTAATCTAGACTTCACCCATATGCGCAGAGCTTACTGCAGGTGTTCAGGCATGTGCGTAACTCAAAGCAATGTTTATCAGGTTTGCTTTGAAAAAGTAATGAGATGAGCCTTAATTGGCATACTTATTTTGTTCCCAGAGGGTAATCTAGGTGATAAAAACACAATGGGAGCAATGGTTCATCACTCTGCTATGGAAGATGAAACCTTTGTTTGAATCCAGAGGTATCTTACTGCAATTATTTGTTGCTAAATAATTCCATTATCAATGTGCATAAGGTATGTTGCTCTTTTGCACTTCTTTGTAAAAGCAACTAGATTTTAGTGTGTTGTGTACTCAGTGTTTCAGTGTATCTACATGTATTGACCAAAGCTCTCTGATGAGGTACATTGCAAGTTTAGTGGCCATTGTAGAATACAGTTACATTACTGTGAGTTATAACAACATTAGTGTGTGCCATACAGCATTGTAATTTTGTGCACTTTACACATGTGTGATTGCACTTTGAGAATTTGGGTCTATATTATAAACACGAAAGTGCAAAATAGCGAATACATGTACATTGACACATAAAGGTTGATGTACAAAAAGAACAAAATGCGTAATCGGCGAAAATTAAAACGCCAAACATATTTGCTTGGCCAGCAGGGTGATCGTGGGGATGAGGAAATATATCCTTTTCCCCACTATAGTACGGTCCCAGAGTTGGTATATTTAAGAAGGGGGGGTGTCTGGGGGGTGCGGGGGGGGGGGTCTTGTCCCCCTTGCAAAAGTGTGTTAATTTAATTTTATTTAGTTAGTTTGAGCTTACCTGATGGAGCTGTTGGTTGACAAAATATGCTCAGCGTTTTCATTTTCGCCGATTATGTATTTCGTTCTTTTTGTACATGGACTTTATGTGTCGATGTACATGTATTCTCTGTTTGCATCTTTCATGTTTATAATATAGACCCAAGAATTTCTAATAAGGTTGTGGCAAATAATCATTGTCATTGTTAAGCTGTGTGCATGTTAACTTGCAGTCATACAGGTATTTTTGTGGAGGTGGGAAGATTGTGCTTGGGACATAATGATGTCTGCTATACACATACAAATAGTTTTGTAAATACATATATTTTAGTGTCAGGCCCTACCAAAGTGTAGTAGCTGGTGTATTAATGTAGTATGTCCATTGGGATTTGTAATAACCATGTGAGGGCACAGCTGTTAATTCAACTGTTTTTCCATACCAACAGAGATAATACCAAAGAAACTGGCACATATAGCCACATCAGTCCACAAGCCCTAGTTTACAGACGTGGAAAATAAGATGGTATTACAGGTCTACTGTCTCCATGGCAGATATCTCTTTGTTTCCAACTCTGCTGTCTGGCCCTTTCATGATTGTGCCTGGTGTGAAGTTGTCACCAATGTCAATGCTGTGGGTCATCAGGATCAAAATTATGACATGGACCACCACTGAGCAGCTGATATGGTCTGTGCTTCCATCCACAGACCAGAAGCTATGGCACAGGAATAGATGGCAACAGGTGGTGGACTATCTGCTAAATCACCCTTTACAGAGATGGAAGAGTTTTTGGCCTCACTTAACAGCAGTACCAACTCCAGAGAGTTTCACAGACATGCTAGATATTGGTGCAGAGATCGATAGGCCCTAGAGTTTCCACTGATAGTGTCTTGGGTATATAGTCCTGTTATCACTGTCTGGCCCTTATTTTTATCTGTTAACAACATTGCATTTTATAATATCCATATAACTTCTGTAATATAGGTGCATCTAGCATTCAGGTACAGTATTCATCTGCACAAGATATTGGCAAGGTTATACAATAATATTATATGTTTATAGTTTTAATGACATTAGTTGCACGTTTGGTCTCATAAAGCGGGTCCCAGGGGAGTGGGTGTGCATTAGTGTTCAGCTCTGAGCCATTATCAAGGAGTTCAGAGGGGCCAGATCAAAAATGTTGCTGTACGCAGTCAATGTGCAATGTGGCATTACAGGCAGACTCTGAGCAAGAAGTTCAGCAAAGGATAGGAGAATGTAATGCAAAAATGAAGGCGCATGAGATGAAACTATGTATAGATAAGACAGTTGCAATGGCAGCAAATGGGGAAATCAGGAGAAGCTGAGAACTGTGACAGAAGGGAACACAGTAGAACAGATTATCAACTTTAAGTATCTGGAGGGGTGGTTGAGGTGAAAGGAAGTCTGAATGACAGGGTCAAAGAAAGATTCACAGAGGATGCAGCCAAGTGGCACAGAATGTCAGGCACAGTGTATGACAGAAGAATACCAAAGAAGCTGAAAAGTAAGGTATACAAAACAATGGTGTAACCAGTACTACTATATGGCATAGCAACCTGAGCAGTAAAGGTAGAGCAGTTGAGACAGCTAGAGATGATGGAGCTGAAGTGCCTGAGATGGGTGGTAGGATGCACACTGTGGGAGAGATAAAAAAATGAGGACATCAGAGCAGAAGCCAAAGTAGCTCCAAGTGCAGAGAAGTTCAAAGAAATCAGATTGTGGTGGTTCAGACACATGTGCAGAAAAGAAGAAGATAATATCGTGAAGAAGATTTGGGACTGTTAGCGAAAAGGCAAGTGGGATCCAGCAAAGAGATGGATGGATTTTGTGAGAGAAGATCTGCAACAGTCAGGCATGACTGTTAAAGAAGGTAGGAGAGTGGCACTGAATCGAGAGAGATGGCAACAATTGGCACATCACTCTGACCCCATTTAGAAAATGGGAAAAAGGGGGTTGATGATGACGATGATGATGATTTTAGTTGCATGTGATTTTTAGTGCTCAGTCTTACTTACAGTGGACATGTTTTCTTTTGGTGTGTTCACAGGTAAAACACTGACTGGCACCAGCACTGTAGAACTTCCCTTGTTTGAGGTTAACAGATCTTTGGCCTCTGATGATGATGGTGAAGATGAGGCGTCACAGTCAGGGGTTGCAGAGAGTGTGTGTTGGACCCCCTACATCCCTTTCTCAGGCTATGGACACAGCCTGTATGCCTGTGCATACCTAGGACAATCTGTTATTGGACAGGTTGATGGTGGCACTTAAGGTCAGGGAAATGTGGTGGCTCCCAGTAGAGATATATAAAAAAACACAATGCCAGCAAATCCAAACCAATTTATTAAAATAAAAACACTCTAGTGCCTCGGACACTTGCCTTTCAAGAGTTGTTTTAACTATCACAAAAATGCACTAAAATACACCATACTAACAAGAATCAATTAATATAATTAAACAATTATCAAATAAGGTTATAATAACAATTTCCAATTAAAATCGACATTCAGGTCCTTAGGAACCAATATTCCAAACTTCAAAATAAAAACTGCATCCTTATAAAGTAACTGATTCTTTAAAACTATGCTATGGAAAGTTTTAACTTTCTCTAAAATGCTACCCCTTAAACAACTGCCATCCCCTCCAGGGCATGAATCAAAATGGACTGCCAGAGGACTTTCCACTTTTTTATTTATTTTATATCCCAGTAGAGATATATGTGAATCTGCCCATAATGGTCATGGGAGGGAGGGTCTACACAGTAGAGTGAGTATTGGTACTCATCAGAGGTATGGTTATCCATCTCTCCCTGAGCTTGGTGTTTCAGTAGTTGCCCCATCATATGTGCAGGGCCATCATGGAGGCACAGGTGCACAGGTGAGTGCTAGCAGAGCCTTGGCAGATGTGAGAGTAAAACACGCTGTGCATGCTGACATATGGGAGTGTATGAACTGTATATGCGATTCATTCAATAAAATTAATCACACATTAGAACATGCAGTGTCTACTCTGTGTTATCTGTCAGGTGTGAGGGGCCATCCTCACAGCCAGTCATTTGAGACGTTCTCAGAGGTTAGTTGACCTGGCCATGGGTGAGAAAGATCCCTCTCCAACAGTGCTACCATGTTCACTGCAAGAGGCCATCCTTATGGTTGTGGTCACCTTCTTCAGCAGACATCAGTCATGGACAGGTAGCACAGTGACATCTGGCCAGGGTTGTAGGGCAGCTAGTGTATCTCCTGGCAGAGCCGACTCTCATGGGTGAGGACACGCATGGAGAGCTGATCCCTCTGTCCAGAATGCCTTGGACCTGTTCAGTAGGTCATGGTGCATCGAAGCACCATGTGCTAAGGCTGTATTCCTGCAGACATACACACACACACGCACACACACACACACACACACACACACACACACACACACACACACACACACACACACACACACACACACACGCACCACCAGAGACCCCCAGCACTTCCCATACATCCACAGACCTTGGCCTCTCCAACATTAACCTCTAATACCAGTTTTAAAAATTCCTCAAAAAGCACATTTTGTTTTTATACATGCTCCCACTCACACACTTCCCTGTGAAAGACATGCATTCCTGTATTCCCTTCCCTACTTGTGCAAATGATGATACCTGTTCCCTTCCTTTTGTACATTGCTGATTGGGTAGCCTATGTTTGATTCACAGTGTGTCCAGCCTATGCAAGGGTAAACACAGCAGTTTTTGTATGCATCATTTTTACTCATACTTCTCAACCTCTAAGCACAAGAAGTCTGGCCAAAGCCAAAAATAACTGGAGGACAAAGGACCAAAATCAGTGACAGATTTTAAATGTGATATTTTAAATTTAGAACTTTGTTAGAATAACAGAATTTGGATCATCATTCATTTTCAGAAATATATGAAGTCTGAAACTCAAATTTATGTCATTGTTTAGTGTCTTCAATCCTCAATGCTTTGCCAGAAAACCATAAATTTTATGAAGAACAGAACAAAAATATGAGGCAAAAATCTGGACATTTTGTGAAAATCTGGATAGTTGAAAGGTATGATTTTACTGTGTATTTATCTGTCTATCTATCAATCAATCTATCTATCTATCTATCTATCTATCTATCTATCTATCTATCTATCTATCTAAACTATGTGTAAGTGTTATATAGTGATGAACTCCCTTCCCCACCTGTCTAAATAATGATAGCTTTGCCCTGCCCTGTGTACATTGCTACTTGGGTTGCCTATGTCTGATACACAGCATAGCAAACCTATGCATGGGTAGGGACAGTCTGGTATTGTTGTATGTATCACTTTTACTATATGTATTTGCTTAGCTGTTGCATAGTTATGTTGTAAAACTATGTATAATTTGCTGCATTTCTGCTTGTGCCATAGTGTATAGTGCCTGCCTCCATTTGGCATGGTCATCCTCTGCTGTTGGCTCCTCCTGTGACCCATCTTCTCTCTCAGCTGCCACTGTCTGCGGTGCTTGGAGCTGCAGTCTCTGCAAGAGGCCACCCAGCTGTAGCTGCTTCCTAAGTATAATATTGTGTATGATAGTACACATGGTAAGTATTTTTGCACATATGATGGGATCATACCGCAAGGTACCACTGGTTATTTCCAAGCAGTGGAACTGGGACTTTAGCAGACCAAATACATGTTCTATGTTGTTTCTGATTTGTTTTAGGGCATGGCTGTAAACACGTTCAGTTTGGTTAGGAAGATTTCTGATTGGTGTCATTAGCTATGGCTTCAGACATACCCAGCATCTCCCACAAGACGGCCTTGTGGGAAATCACCCCA
The DNA here is from genome assembly GCF_019279795.1 of Protopterus annectens. Classification (NCBI taxonomy): domain Eukaryota; kingdom Metazoa; phylum Chordata; order Ceratodontiformes; family Protopteridae; genus Protopterus; species Protopterus annectens. Next base: position 1,719,339,261 of record NC_056728.1, on the reverse strand, counting down.
ACACAAACCATTTATAAAGGTCACGTGTGTGCCATTTGTATGAGAGACTTAGGGACACAGGTGGACAGTGGTCTCACTTTCGATAACCACATCACCACAACAGTCAGGAAACCCTTCTATGTGGCACACCTCATCACTAAGGGCTTTTCATCCAGAAAAAAGGAGGTCATTGTCCCACTGTACTCATCCCTCATTAGACACATTATAGAGTATAATGCCCCATTTGGTATGTACCTCACAAGACATCTGCAACAGCTGGAAAGGCCACAGAAATACCTCACTAAAAGAATCACAGGCCTAAAGCAGATGCCATATGCTGACCGTCTTAAAAAACTCCAGCTATACTCTGTGGCATATCGTCTACTCAGAGGTGATCTCTGCATAACATACAAGGCCATGTCAAACCCTGAGCTGTTGGACATGCTCCACTTAAAGAAATCCCAATCCCTCAGAGCCACATGCTCCAGGGATCTAAACCTTGTCATCACAATGAACAAAACATGCTGGAGGGATAGGTTCCTGACCCAGAGACTCCCCATACTCTGGAATAGACTGCCCATACATGTCAAGCAGAGCACCTCATTGGCCCTCTTCAAAAGGAACCTTGATGATTGAATGGGAGATAGGAAATTCACCCCGGGGATCATGTCAGTCGCCCTGCTAGACAGGGGCCCAGAGAAGTAAATTTTGTGGGAAGAAATATCCAGGGAATCGTTATGGCTAGGCTTGCATAGGCCCTAGGGCTGATAGCCTAGTACCAACCTATGAACCTATGAAGCTAAGAGTCGTGGAAACTGGGTGCCCTGCATACACATTTTAGATGGGATGCATATTCATCAAAAATGCAAAATGTTGAATGGCAACCGACAAAACACAACTGGTCAAACAGCTATTTATTGAAAAAAATTGCAGGGACAAGTTCCCCTACACCTTTCATACTCCTGCTACATATATATACCAATGCCAAAATAATACTACTGTGGGGAAAAGACAAATTCCCTACTACCCACTGTACTGCAACCCCACACAGAAAAATAGCTGATACATTTGAAAAACTGATTTTTCACATGCTGTACTGACATTTTTGATTTTGACAACTTTACATTTCAACCAATTGTAGGTAATTCTGTAGAAGCTACCCTGTGCATTACAGACCACCTGACAGTTGATGGAGTGGTATCCTTTGTGATTCATGTACCGCCTTCCCTCTTCAACAGGTGAGATCTTTATTTTCAATGTACATGTACTGCAACCCCACAGAGAAAAATAGCTGATACATTTGAAAAGCTGATTTTTCACATGCTGTACTGACTTTTTTCATTTTGACAACTTAACATTTCAACCAATTGTAGGTAATTCTGTAGAAGCTATCCTGTGCATTACAGACCACCTGACAATTGATGGAGTGGTATCCTTTGTGATTCATGTACCGCCTTCCCTCTTCAACAGGTGAGATCTTTATTTCAATGTACGTGTAGTCTATGGCCTTTAGCACCTTCGTGAAGTGGGCTATAGCATATAATTCCTGCCTTGTATTTGTATATTCCTCTGGGCTACATGGCAACTGCAAATGATTCCCCAAATATTGAAGCATAGAATCGAGGAACTGGTAGAATGTTCTTGAGGCAGACGCCTGAGATAATCTACTATGTTCCCAAACTGGGATGGGTCCAGTCTCTATAGATTGCCAAAGCTCTTGTTGATCATTTCCATGGTAAATAATTCCATGGCCTTCCATATTTAACTTGTCAGACTGATGTATCTGTAGTTCTTGGGATTGGTTATTGGTCTACTCTTATGAAGAGGGATGACAGTTGTGGACCTCAATTCACCTGTAACCTGTTTTGAGACTGTATTTGAAGAGTGACTCAAGTGGGCCTACTAGGTCATGTTTTAGGCTGTTTAGGAGACAACCAAAGATGTTGTTGCTGGGGCCCACTGAAGCAGTGTTTTTGACCTTAGCAAGGGACACCATGACCTGTTCCCTGTTGATAATTTTGGGGGATATGTTAGAAAGGATTTCAGAAGGGTAGTGGAGGGGGGAGTTTGGGATGAAGTAAGAGCTAAATTTATCAGGCAGTAGATTTGCTATGTCTCCCAAGTCAGTGAAGTTTGAAATTTAACACCAGTTCTTCACACAGCTGAGTGTTACCTTTAAGGTTCCTGACATAGCCGAAGAAGGTCTTGTGATTGTCCTTAGTCTTGTAGGCTATCCTGACCATACCTCTTAACCTCTTAGTGCAAGAAATCTGGACAAAGCCTAAAATAATGGGGAGACAAAGGCCCGAAAATAGGGACTGATTTTACATATTGCTCTTATAACCTTAGAAATGAGCTAGAATGACAGGTTTTGTGTTAGCATGCATTTTCTGAAGGATATAAAGTATGAAACTCTGATGAGATGTGAGTAAAGGGGAATTAGGACTTATTTGGATCTAGAGGCGATACGTTTGGAAATTAGATGACCTGGATATAAGGATTTCCTAGGTATCATGGTGAGACGATGGTTAGAAGGAAAGAGTTATTAACAAGAGTGCCTAAATCTCTTATGACAGTGTCTAACTGAAGCGATGAGTCACATATATGGTATGGGAAAATGTTTTGTATGACATTTTCACATTATGTTTGAGACCAATGTACCAACACTGATTGTTAACATGGTCTGCTGAATGCTGGAGCAACTGTAAGTCAGCTGAAGATCCAATACATTACGCAGTTTACAGACATCTGCAAACGTAGATAACCATAGACCAGGAGTGCTTGCCTGAAGGTCTGAGAAACTGTGTCATGTAAGAGAAGACCCAACACTGAGACGTTTGGTAACTTTTTTGCTTTTTTGGTTATTAAAGGATTACATTATAGGGAAAAGTCACCAAACAAGTGATTCTTACTTCATCTTGACTGTATTAAATACTTTTAGAAATCTTATCTATAGAAATATGGCTTATAAACCATGGATTTTCCTTATGTTTCCTACAGTACATACTCAAAGTAATATCCTACTTCAAATTTAGAAACGATAGTTGCCTTTTAAGAGAAGAATCTATTGTACTGGTTTCAGTTAATGAAAGATGAAATGCTGCACTCAGTAGATTACATTAGGAATAAATATGATTTGGATAAAGATATGTGGTTAGATATACAATCTTGTAGACTATATATAGAAGGGAAAATGAAGTCAATGCAAACAATGTTAAGTGATCATGTCCAAAAATTGATTGACTGTATCATATTTTTATTGCAACAAAATTCCTTGGGACATGGTCTCTTGTCCAAATTGTATAAAGTGATAAAGAGGGAAAATAAAACATGTAATGATACATAGTTAAAAACAAACACCAAGTGAAGAAGACAAACAATCGAGGATTGCAGTCTCATCTAAACATACTAGAACCCCTCATAAAATTGCCAATGATGTAAATAAAAGCAAGTGCTGGAGGTGCAAGAATGAAGCAGATTTATTAACTAATGTTCTTTGATAGCTTCTTCATTCCTATACAACTAAACTGTCTGTAAACATCAGTTTAAAACCAAAATTGGCAAAATCCTGTCCATTATTTAAAGGTACATGGCTCATTAAAATATCATGTAAAAAGTCATATATAAAATTCCTATACACCATCATATAAACAGTGCGGCATTTCAAAACAAAGCCATTCATATTCATATCCATTATTGGAATAAATAAATCAAAAGTATGTGTGACAGATGGGGAAATTTTAGTAACATAACTATCAAAACATTGACAGAGCATCTATGCATATAAAGGTTCAAAAAGACCCTACTGGCCACAAAGTAAAACTCTTCATAGCCTCTTAACATCTTTTGGACAATAACCTTCTTGATTTCAGCAGAGGTCCAGGGGAACCCTTCCATTGAGACCTGGGGTGATATCTGCCCTAAACTTAATAATCCAATGGATTTCCCTGGTCTCTGTATAATTGTTAATGTCCCTCTCCTGTATGTCCTTGAGATCTGTTCCAAGATCCTGAACTTAAAACGATGCTCTTGACCTTTGTCATTAGTGTGTTTGGATAGTGCATTATGTGTAGTACCTCTCCTTGTGTGGTATACATGCTCACGAATCCTATCCCTCAGTGTCCTATTGGTCTTGCCTACATAGTAGGCTGGACAGACTGTGCAGCAGGCTAGGTAAACTACATCTCTGGACATACAATTGCCCTTCGTCCTGATGTAGTAAATACCGAACCATATGGATATCGGAAGACAGGGTCGGTTTCTATATATGGACAAAAATTGCATTTGTCGCATGTGGTCATGTAGGGACCCAACAAAGCAGGTGGATCATTATGGACCCTTGAGTAGCAGAGCAAACTCTTTAAGTTCTTTTATTCGGTAACGAATCTAGGTCGAGTACCTGTAAGGCTCTTAATAGTTGGGTCAACTGATAAAACGTGCCAATGCTTAGAGAAAATATCTTTAAGTGTACCTACATCCCTGGTGTAAAAATGGGAAATGCAATTCCATTGTCCATATTTGAACCGCTCTTGGCTATCCAAGCCATCACTGGCCTCTCAGCGTATATTTCAACAGCACCATCTGAGAAATATGGTTTTGCTCTGTCTATCCTCAGATCTGCAATGCCCGCCATCCCTCTGGAGATATCTAAGTGGTCATAGCCACGTTCCCTCAATTTGCTGCTAAGGTCTCCTAATTCACTTGCCAGATGACTGTCTAGGGGTGTATATCTAGACATCCGCATTGATTGTCCCTTCACTATGTTCTTGTATACATAGCCAGGATGCATGCGCGAGCGATGCAGCAGTGTAGTCCTATAGCAGGTCTTGCGGTAAACACCCGTGTTGACTATCCCACAGGGTAATTTATCAACAAAGACATCTAAAAAGGAATAGTGGTCTTGACCAATCCATAGTAAACTTCAGAAAGGTGACAGACATGTTGATCTGTGTAAAGGACTCTAATTGTATTGTAGAGCCACTCCACACAAGGAAGAGATCATCCACAAAACGCCTATAGAATGGTACTGACTCCTGAAACAAACTATTCTGAAACAAGAAGCTATGTTCCCACTCTGCCATCACCAAGTTGGCGTAGCTATTGGCACAGGAAGTGCCCCTAGCTTCGCCCTCCCTCTGCCGAAAAAACTTGTCATGGAAACAAAAAGATTGGATTCTAAAATAATAGCCAACAACATAAGAATCAAATCAACATCATACTTCAGAGGGAGGTCGGTTCTCCTCAGATATGCACCTACCATTGCTCTACCTTCCTCATTGGGTATAACCGTAAATAAGGACTGAACGTCCATGGTGACCCATATGAGGTCTTCAATTCCAGAACAAGTATTGATATATTGGTAGAAATCCAACAAAAACTGTCTGGTATCCTTAAGAATGAACCTATTGGCATCAACCAATGGTCTGAGTTGTGCCTCAACAAAAGTGACAGGGTTCAGTTGACCACCCTCTCCCTGCAACTATGGGTCTAAGAGGTGGATGTAGTGAATCCTTATGGATCTTTGGGAGACCCTGAATGGTAGGTAATAGGGGATGAACCACATTGAAAATTCATATAGAGAAGTATCAATAACACCATTATCAAAAGACCAAATAATATGGAGTATGCTCTCAATGATGCTGTCCACCTATCATTGGTAATAGGAACATAAAACTTGTCATCAGCCAACATTAGTAGCATATCATTATTATACCTGTCCATGTCAAAACTACAATCCCACCTCCTTTGTCTGCGGGTGGGATAATAATCTCCCTGTTGTTACGTAGGGAGTCCAAGGCCCCACGTTGTATAAGGCTGAGGTTATATTTCCTTCTCCTGTTGCCAGATTCTGACCCATTCAACCTATATATCTCATCTTCTACCAGTTTGCTATATGCCGCAACCAGAGGGTGTATCGGAGGGAGGAATGTACTAGGTGTCCTAAACACAGTGGTATTAGCCTTCATCTCTGTGCTGTTGAAGAAAACCTTCAGGGACAAATTCCTGACAAAAAGCTTAAAGTCTCTTAAAGTCTCTTCGTATCTACTATCTGAGGTTGGAATAAAAGTGAGACCCTTAGAGAGGACTTGTGACTCATGTTCAGTCAAAACATGACTGACAAGGAGAAGTCGTTCCAGAATGCCAAGGGGAGGTACAAGAGGAAACTTTCGCCGGATCGTCCATCCAACCGGACAATCAAGAAAATGTGGGAGGGGAAGCATTAGGACTCGTGTTCAATTTGTCCAGTCATGTTTTGACTGAACATGAGTCACAAGTCCTCTCTAAGGGTCTCACTTTTATTATCCGACCCGCAGACAAAGGAGGTGGGATTGTAGTTTTTGACATGGACAGGTATAATAATGATATGCTACTAATGTTGGCTGATGACAAGTTTTATGTTCCTATTACCAATGATAGGGTGGACAGCATCATTGAGAGCATTTTTCAATGTGGTTCATCCCCTATTACCTACCATTCAGGGTCTCCCAAAGATCCATAAGGATTCACTACATCCACCTCTTAGACCCATAGTTGCAGGGAGAGGGTGGTCAACTGAACCCCTGTCACTTTTTGTTGAGGCACAACTCAGACCATTGGTTGATGCCAATAGGTTCATTCTTAAGGATACCAGACAGTTTTTGTTGGATTTCTACCAATATATCAATACTTGTTCTGGAATTGAAGACCTCATATGGGTCACCATGGACGTTCAGTCCTTATTTACGGTTATACCCAATGAGGAAGGTAGAGCAATGGTAGGTGCATATCTGAGGAGAACCGACCTCCCTCTGAAGTATGATGTTGATTTGATTCTTATGTTGTTGGCTATTATTTTAGAATCCAATCTTTTTTGTTTCCATGACAAGATTTTTCTGCAGAAGGATGGCGTAGCTATGGGCACTTCCTGTGCCAATAGCTACGCCAACTTGGTGATGGCAGAGTGGAACATAGCTTCTTGTTTCAGAATAGTTTGTTTCAGGAGTCAGTACCATTCTATAGGCGTTTTGTGGATGATCTCTTCCTTGTGTGGAGTGGCTCTACAATACAATTAGAGTCCTTTACACAGATCAACATGTCTGTCACCTTTCTGAAGTTTACTATGGATTGGTCGAAGACCACTATTCCTTTTTTAGATGTCTTTGTTGATAAATTACCCTGTGGGATTGTCAACACGGGTGTTTATCGCAAGACCTGCTATAGGAATACACTGCTGCATCGTTCGAGCATGCATCCTGGCTATGTATACAAGAACATAGTGAAGGGACAATCAATGCGGATGTCTAGATATACACCCCTAAACAGTCATCTGGCAAGTGAATTAGGAGACCTTAGCAGCAAATTGAGGGAACGTGGCTATGACCACTTAGATATCTCCAGAGGGATGGCGGGCATTGCAGATCTGAGGATAGACGGAGCGAAACCATATTTCTCAGATGGTGCTGTTGAAATATACGCGGGAGAGGCCAGTGATGGCTTGGATAGCCAAGAGGGCGGTTCAAATATGGACAATGGAATTGCATTTCCCATTTTTTACACCAGGGATGTAGGTACACTTAAAGATATTTTCTCTAAGCATTGGCACGTTTTATCAGTTGACCCAACTATTAAGAGCCTTACAGGTACTCGACCTAGATTCGTTTACCGGAATAAAAAGAACTTAAAGAGTTTGCTCTGCTACTCAAGGGTCCATAATGATCCACCTACTTTGTTGGGTCCCTACATGACCACATGCGACAAATGCAATTTTTGTCCATATATAGAAACCGACCCTGTCTTCCGATATCCATATGGTTCGGGTATTTACTACATCAGGACGAGGGGCAATTGTATGTCCAGAGATGTAGTTTACCTAGCCTGCTGCACAGTCTGTCCAGCCTACTATGTAGGCAAGACCAATAGGACACTGAGGGATAGGATTCGTGAGCATGTATACCACACAAGGAGAGGTACTACACATAATGCACTATCCAAACACACTAATGACAAAGGTCAAGAGCATCGTTTTAAGTTCAGGATCTTGGAACAGATCTCAAGGACATACAGGAGAGGGACATTAACAATTATACAGAGACCAGGGAAATCCATTGGATTATTAAGTTTAGGGCAGATATCACCCCAGGTCTCAATGGAAGGGTTCCCCTGCGACCTCTGCTGAAATCAAGAAGGTTATTGTCCAAAAGATGTTAAGAGGCTATGAAGAGTTTTTACTTTGTGGCCAGTAGGGTCTTTTTGAACCTTTATATGCATAGATGCTCTGTCAATGTTTTGATAGTTATGTTACTAAAATGGCCCCATCTGTCACACATACTTTTGATTTATTTATTCCAATAATGGATATGAATATGAATGGCTTTGTTTTGAAATGCCGTACTGTTTTATGATGGTGTATAGGAATTTTATATATGACTTTTTTACATGATATTTTTAATGAGCCATGTACCTTTAAATAATGGACAGGATTTGGGCGCCATTTTGGCTTTTTAAACTGATGTTTACAGACAGTTTAGTTGTATAGGTCTGAAGAAGCTCATGCGAAAGCGCTCACCTCTTTTTATTAATAAACCTGCTTTTTACATATCTCGCCTGCACTTGGATTATTTACATCATTGGCTATTGGATTTAGGAGCTACTTGTGATTTAAATGAGACTGCAATCCTCCATTGTTTTGCTCAGCGGTGTTTGTTTTTAACTATTTATCTTTGAGCTTGTTGCTCCGTTGAGCATTCACTCCACTGGTCCTCTTTATTCATTATGTAATGATACATATTGGAACTATTTTCCCCAAACCAATAATAGGCCACCAAGTGAAGAAGACAAACAATCATTTCTATTATCATCTAAACATACTACTTCATCTCTTAGATGGCATTTGTTTACATGGAACTTTTTACATAGGTCCTTCTTCACCCCTCATAAAATTGAATTGATGTGCAAGAAAAAGCAACTTTGCTGGAGGTGCAAGAATGAACTTGCAGATTGTTAACTTATGTTCTTTGATAGTACTGTCTTGATTCCTCTTTGGAATAATAGTAATTCTTTTTTACAGGCATTTTTTGAGATAAATATATTTTATTGAAATCATTAATTCATTTTAATACCCTTATTCCCACTTGTGTTAAAAGAGCAAAATATTGTGGACTGTATTGACCATCTCCAGAAAAGTGATCAAACAAAATTGGAAAAATGAATCTACTCCCTCATTTAAAGCATTTATAAGTTTAGCAATTATTACAATCAGATCGAGAATGAACAGAATTACCTCTTGCCTCAATGTAAGGACAAAATTTAAAGAACTGCTTGACAAGCAAAAATAAAAAAAAACATCCTGGAATTGAACAGAGATGCAACAACAGGAATGACTAGAATGCTGATACACTGTTGTAAATAGTTATTTTCTTTGTTTCTGTATTTATAAGATTAGGTTGTTTTTTCTTACTTTTAAATATGTATGTACATTTCTGATTACACATTTTGTAGTGATTATATTTTATGAAACTTTAATAAAAATATTAAAAAAAAAAAAAAAAAAAAAAGGAATGGGACCTGCAACTCTAACTGTATGAGTTCTTTCAGACAATCAGATGTCCACTGCACAACATAAGGATTTATATTCATATATACAAGTTTGCTAATAATGCCAACATGGGGAATTGTGCCAAAAAACTTGGACAGGTCCAGGATATACTGTATGCACAGTGTAACCACTATCCATTGCTATCCACTGCTTCAGAGACTTTTTCAAAGAAATTAATAAGGTTAATAGAGGCAGGACCTTCCTTTGACAAATCTGAATTGATGAGAGTCCAGGGTTAGTAGATTTTCAATATCCTGATTAATGAGGTCTGAGGTAATATGTTCCAAAGCTTTACAGGGTCTATAGTTACCAGGGTCAGTTGTTGGGACACCGTTGCACAAAAACATTAAAATGGCTGTTTTCCAGGCTTCAAGAATGTAAGTCATGGAGAGGCTTAGATTAAAGGGGTTAAGTAGGGGACCAGATAGGTCATATTTGGCAAAGATAATCAGGCAACCTGAGATGTTACCTGGGCCCATGGATGAGGTGTTTAGCTTTTGCGAGAGTTAACAGGATGTTTTCCATAGTAATAAAATGGGCAACTGTGACCATGGAATGTGTGGAATAAAGGTAACTGTGAATGGAGTAACATTTGCCATAAATTTGTCAGCTAGGATATTAGCTATTTTCCTTTGGTCAAAGTGGACAGCATTATTGTGGATTGATACCAAACATTGCTGAGTGTTAGTTCTTAATTTTCTGACACAGTTAAATAAACTTCTGTAGCTGGAGGGTTAATCCAGAATAGCTACAGGAACTCCCCAATGGATAAGACTGTTTTAAAATTAAAAGGAAGAGCAGAGACACTTGCAGAGAACATGGTTTATCCCAGGCAAGAAAAAGACAGACATTCACTTAAATATGGAATAGTACACAGGCTGACATGTTTTAAATGATTTGAGTCTGGGCATGTAACAAAAGCAACGCCTTTAAACAGTGAGCATATGCAGTGTAATGTCTGTAAATTGGAGAAGCCTTGCTCCTTATCTCTTCACTGTATTAAGTTGTTACTGTTAGTAACTGGGGTTTATCTCCCTGCTGGTGTGGTATAACAGTGAATGGAAGAATGTGTTTGGTGCTGCTTGACACTGTCAGCATGATGATACTAGTGAACAGGTTTTCTTCTACCATATAAGGATGGAAAGCATGTCAAAAGACTGTTAAGTAGTAATCTGTGTGCATGAAAATAAATAGATTTATCTCACTATGTAGAGTAATATTGGTTTACATAACTATGTTGGGGTAGTACCTACATTTGTATATGATATTATATTGGGAAAGGATTTCCCTTTCCTTAATTTGTGAAAGTCAAATAGGACTTAGAAGTCAACAGATGGTGGGGAAGTTTCTACATTTGCTTTATCTGTGCCTAGCCACTAATGCTGGAACATGGAAGTTTACTGTTTGTGGGGGTATCCTAGAATACACATTTCCCTTTTTTTCTCAAGAAATACTTGACAAAAGATGATATAATAAATACTAGAACAGTACCCTACCTTAATTGATAATATGTGATCTAGAATAGAATTGGGGCTAACCCTTAAACCAACCAGGAAATGATCATGACCTTTTGGAGTTACAAGTTAACCTTGTGGATTACAAGACTGCACAGTAGACGGAATCAGTTCTGAGAGAGGCCCAAGGTAAAAGTCAGGTCTCCTAATGGAATTTTCACTTTTTGAGGGTACATATAATTTTCTCCATGTTTTAGATAAGAAATGACCAAATTGACTGTGTGAGATAAAAGGTGAAGATGTAATGAGGTATCTGCAAATGCCTCAGGTTTTTAGAAACACAGTGTTGAACTTGTCTAAATCCCATATTGGGGGAGAAGTAAGTGGTTGTAGAGAAGACCAAAGAGAGCGAGGCCTGAGAAAGTTCCTTTGACCAGCATTTACTGCTGCAATGAAATCATACAAATTCCTGTTACCCTGAAAGCAAACAGACTTCCCCTCCAAAATGTTTCACTGCTATAGCTCTATCCTGAAATTCAGGATGTTTTTACGATAATGGCATAATTCTGGTGAACATACTTCTAGAACATGGGGAAACTTTGGTATAGTTTGGGTGCCCTAAATTATGCCACATGTTACCATGGGGCTTCAAGATTGTATAGTGCCAACGCATAATCCATAGCCAAGGAGCTGATACTGACATTTCCAGGGTGGGAATTCAGAAAGTGATCTTAACAAACCAGGGAACCCTATCTGTGTTGAAAATCATGAGGAACTATACATATGACTACAGATCAAGCATCTAAAGACTTTGATGCATCATCCAAAGACAGATGCTTTTGTATCAGTTTTCTTTTTCTGGGCAGTTCTGAAGCTTTCATTCTAAGATGCTGGGAGTTTGGATTTCAACCTTCTTTCTGTCAGTAATTCTGAAAAGTGATAAACCATTAACATTGTATTACTGCAGTCTAACAATATAAGGAGGCTGTTCCTTTCTTCTGGAGTGATGCCTCACATTGCTTTTGCTTATTTTTTCTGCTTGCACTATGCATTCCACTTGTCCATTTGATTAGGAGATTTCAGAATGAAGTGAAGTGGTGAAGCTGAGACTCTTGAAAAGTATTCATACTTCTACAAATTTTGTGTCTGATATCACTTGCTCAGGTACTCCATGCCTTACAAATGATAATCTAAGAACATTTTTTAAAATATAAGCTGCAATAACTTTCAGTGGACAAGATTTGGATCCCAAACAAATAGTCAACACACAGCAGAAAGTTGAGTTTATTATAAAGAAACAAATAATTTCTTCCTTTTAGTCAAAGTGATGTTTGAATTGAATCAGTGCATTTCTTTGTGCCGGTCCCAAGCCCGGATAAATGGGGAGGGGTGCATCAGGAAGGGCACCCAGCGTAAAACTTTGCCAAATCATTCATGCGGACAGCAGTAAATATTTACATACCAGATCGGTCGAGGCCTGGGTTAACAATGACTGCCACCAGTACTGTTAGCCAACAGGGTGCTGGTGGAAATTAGGCTACTGTTGGCCGAAGGAGGAGAAGAGGGGGAAGGCATGGCCAAAGGCTGGAAGAGAGGAGAAAGGCTAGGACTGTGGTAGTGAGGGTCAGAACTTTGAATGTTGGCAGTATGACTGGTATAGGGAGAGAGCTAGCTGATATGATGAACAGAAGGAAGGTTGGTATATTGTGTGTGCAAGAGACCAGATGGAAGGGGAGCAAGGCTAGGTGTGTCGGAGGCGGGTTCAAATTGTTTTATCATGGTGTGGATGGGAGGAGAAATGGCGTAGGCATTATTCTGAAGGAACAGTATGCTAAGAGTGTTTTGGAGGTGAAAAGAGTGTCAGATAGAGTGATGTTTATGAAGCTGGAAATTGATGGTGTAATGATGAATGTTGTTAGTGCATATGCTCCACAAGTTGGGTGTGCGATGGATGAGAAAGAAAAATTTTGGAGTGAGTTGGATGAAGTGGTGATGACTGTACCCAAGGGTGAGAGAGTGGTGACTGGAGCAGATTTCAATGGGCAACAGAGGGGATGAGGAAGTGATGGGTAGGTATGGTGTTAAGCAAAGGAATGCAGAAGGTCAGATGGTAGTGGATTTTGTGAAAAGGATGGACATGGCTGTGACGAATACGTATTTTAACAAAAGAGAGGAACATAAGGTGACATACAAGAGTGGAGGAAGATGCACACAGGTGGATTATATCTTATGTAGCAGGGCCAGTTTGAAGGAGATTGGAGACTGTAAAGTGGTGACCAGGGAAAGTGTAGTTAGGCAGCATAGGATGGTGGTTTGTAGGATGACGTTAGTGAGCAAGAAGAGGAGGAGGAGTGTAAGGGCAGCACCAAGGATCAAATGGTGGAAAATGAAAAACGGTAATTGTGAGGTGGAGTTCAGGGAAGTGTTAAGACAGGCACTGGGTGGCAGTGAAGAGTTACCAAATAGCTGGATAACTACAGCAGAGCTAGTAAGGGAGACGGCTAGAAAGGTGCTTGGTATGACATCTGGACAGGGGAAGGACAACAAGGAGACATGGTGGTGGAATGAGGAAGTACAGGAGAGTATACAGAGAAAGAAGTTTTCAAAGAAGAAGTGGGATTGCCAGAGAAATGAGGAAAGTAGACAGGAGTATAAGGAGATGAGGTGCGTGGCAAAGAGAGAGGTGGCGAAGGCTAAGGATAAGGCATATGAAGAGTTGTATGAAAGGTTGGACACTAAGGAGGGAGAAAAGGACCTGTACAGATTGGCTAGACAGAGTGACAGAGCTAGGAAAGATGTGCAGCAGGTAAAGGTGATAAAGGATAATGAGGGAAACATACTCACAAGCGAGGAGAGTGTGTTGAGCAGATGGAAAGAGTACTTTGAGGGGCTGATGAATGAAGAGAATGAGAGGGAGAGAAGGTTGGATGATGTGGGGATAGTGAATCATGAAGTGCAGTGGATTAGCAAGGAGGAAGTAAGGATAGCTATGAAGAGGATGAAGAATGGAAAGGCTGTTGGTCCGGATGACATACCTGTAGAAGCATGGAGGTATTTAGGTGAAATGGCAGTGGAGTTTCTAACCAGATTGTTTAATGAAATCTTGGAAAGTGAGAGGATGCCTGAGGAATGGAGAAAAAGTGTTTTGGTACAGGTTTTTAAGAATACGGGTGATGTGCAGAGCTGTAGTAACTACAGAGGGATTAAACTGATTAGTCACAGCATGAAGTTATGGGAAAGAGTAGTGGAAGCTAGGTTAAGAAGGGACGTGATGATTAGTGATCAGCAGTATGGTTTCATGCTGGGAAAGAGCACTACAGATGCGATGATGCTCTGAGAGTGTTGATGGAGAAGTACAGAGTAGGTCAGAAGGAGTTGCATTATGTTTTTGTAGACTTAGAGAAAGCATATGACAGAGTGCCTAGAGAGGAGTTGTGGTATTGTATGAGGAAGTCGGGAGTGTCAGAGAAGTATGTAAGAGTGGTACAGGATATGTACGTGGGTAGTGTGACAGTAGTGAGATCTGCAGTGGGAGTGACGGATGCGTTTAAGGTGGAGGTGGGATTACATCAAGGATCAGCTCTAAGCCCTTTCTTATTTGCAATGGTGATGGACAGGTTGACAGATGAGATCAGACAGGAGTCCCCATGGACTATGATGTTTGCATATGACATTGTGATCTGTAGTGAGAGTAGGGAACAAGTGGAGGAGACCCTGGAGAGATGGAGATATGCTCTAGAGAGAAGCGGAATGAAGATCAGCAGGACTAAGACAGAATATATGTGTGTGAATGAGAGGGAGGATAGAGGAATGATGAGGATGCAAGGAGTAGAGGTGGCGAAGGTGGATGAGTTTAAATACTTGGGAGCAATAGTTCAGTGTAATGGTGAGTGTGGAAGAGAGGTGAAAAAGAGAGTACAGGCAGGATGGAGTGGGTGGAGAAGAGTGTCAGGAGTGGTTTGTGGCAGACGAATACCAGTAAGAGTGAAAGGGAAGGTCTACAAGAGTGTAGTGAGACCAGCTATGTTATATGGGTTGGAGAAAGTGGCATTGACAAAAAGGCAGGAGTCAGAGCTGGATGTGGCAGAGTTAAAGATGTTCAGATTTGCACTGGGTGTGATGAGGGTGGACAGGATTAGGAATAAGTATATTAGAGGGTCAGCTCAGGTTGGAAGGTTTGGAGACAAAGCCAGAGAGGCACGATTACATTGGTTTGGACATGTGCTGAGGAGGGATGCTGAGTATATTGGGAAAAAGATGCTAAGGATGAAGCTACCAGGTAACAGGAAAAGAGGAAGGCCTAAGATAAGGTTTATGGATGTGGTGAGAGAGGACATGTAGGTGGTTGGTGTGACAGAGCAAGATGCAGAGGACAGAAAGAAATGGAAACAGATGATCCGCTGTGGCAACCCCTAACGGGAACAACTGAAAGAAGATGATGATCAGTTCCTGTTTTTGATTTAGATTTCTATGCACACTACACAGTGAACAGTTTTTTAATGTTTAGTGTTGTTGAAAAGAAACTCAGAGCATCATCTGAGGATGTGTAGGAGTGTTTAACCATATGCCCTATCTGTATTGTCACACCAGGCCAATAAATTACATACCTAGCTCTTTCCTTGCACTTAGATAGTCCTTGATGAAACTCATTGATTTTTAGAAGTATGTGTTTTCCCAGTTGTGCTGGAATTATGACTTTCTACTTTTAAACAGTATACTTTGAGTATACAACAATTCTTGCCTAAAGATATTGTACAGTTGAATTAAATGCTTCACTTTTCTGTCCACTTTGACATCATAGCTTTCTTTTATAGCTACATTTCAGTATCTTCTCTGGTAGATCTCCTAATTTCCTGCATTTTCCCAAGCATTATTAGAATTTGCTATAATTAACAAGTTTACTCACAGAATTTCCACATCTTCTTCCAGCAAATCTTTCCTGTCTTTATCCAAATAAACTCTACTTGACATATTAGTGATCTGTGTAAATATTTCTGGATCGTACTGTACTACTATGTCACACTCCAGAAGTACTAACGTTCTTTGGGGTCTAGCTAATGCTTTCTGTAATAATAACCTAAACATGTTTTGCACAGGCTTATGATCTGTCTCTAATCTGTCTCCTGTACACATAGTCACAGATTTTTTTACCATGAAGACTATGGTTAGTATTGTGTTCCTAGTCTGTGCTTATTTAATCTGTGTATATGCCAAAGCTATTGATGCATAAACAATAGGTATGCCTTCCTCTAGTAGTATTTCTTCCAGTCCTTTCTGGTGTGTATCTGTTTGAAATGTCATTTTTAATGCTGCATAGTAATGGCTAAGTGTTGGTGCAGTATTTGCCATTTTTTAGTAATTAGATTATTCCTAAGATCATTCCTAAACTATATCCCTATCACATAGCTTTCTCAGATGTACAGCTATGTGTGATACAGGATTTGTACCATTCCCAAGAATTGTATTAATGAGGGGTTCTCTGCTGGTGCTTGCTTGTTTACAATAACATGTACCCTGTCAGTATCTCACTGTAGTTCAATGGCAGCAAGAAGGCGAACCATGTATTTTAGAGATGATGCTCCAGTCTGACTTGTTACTTTATTCAGTTTCAGACCTTGTGTCTTAGTGTGCCCAATAGCTTAATCATTTGAATATCACCCTGTTCTTTCATAGAGCCCCAGAATAAAATGTCACCAATTATGTTCACAGTTCCTTCCAGTCTTTCAGCCATATTAGCTGCCATGGTTTGAAAGGCCAATAAAATGCCAAATGGTAGTCTCATAAATCCATAACTGCCCAATGGTATGTTAAAGATAGAACTTGCTTCATCATGTTTAATTTGCCAAAATCTGATTAGCGTCAACCACTGAAAATAATTTTTCATTAGGCATATTAGCAATCATGTCTATTGCTGTCTGTGAAGGATAATGTTCCCTCAAAATTCATTTATTAAGGTCTTGTAGATCTATACAGATTCTAACATTACCTTGCTTCACAATGGTTGGTGTTCTCTTAACTCATTCATTACGTTGAATCTATTTAAAAGGCACACTTAGATGTTCCATATGTTTAAGGGCTTGATCCATTTTTCTGTGAGAGGTATACGTAATCTGCATGATGTGTATATAACTGGCACTGTTTCTTATAATAAGTTAATGAGGTAACTTGTCTTTAAGCAACCCAAACCCCAAAACAAGAAATAGTTTACTAAAATATCAGTCTTAGTTTTAGTGCATTATAGAATGTGTTTCTTCATCTGCAATGATGTGGATGAAACCGGCATATTTTTTACTCTATTTTCCTCTACATAATTTGTCAAATGAAACTTCATAATTCTGATTTTTGGTTTAATTTGGAGGTTTTTTTTCAAGTATATGTAATCAATATTTTTGCCACAACAATATTATCTTTGATCACTGAACCACATAGCTTTTCAAAGTTGCAGTGATTTGCCCTGTCTCATATCAGTCACATATGCATCAACAAACTTTTCTGTCCCATGAAGTCTGGCTAAAAATAAATGCCTCATGCACTGTACATTCTACTTTGGTTCACAATATGTCTGGAATTCAACCTTCATTACGGCTACAACTGCTTTTTTTCCTTTACACTTAGAGCAAAAGTATTAAATATATTGATGGCTTCCTGGCCTATGACATGAAGAAACATGGCATTACTTACTTTTTCTGGTTTATTTCTTAATGAAATCTGCACACATTGAGATCGAGTTCAATTTTGGATCTAGGACTTTCAGTTTTCTGATAAGTTTCCTTGTAGTTTGAAAGCAGTTGGTGGTTGATTATCAAAATTTCAAGCCACAAATTGATGACAGAGCTAAAGAAAATACATATTGCCAGCATTTTGTAAACAAGAGGCTTGTTGTTTAACAGAAATGAACTTTGTGAGGTGTGTTGTGCATGTACCTCTCAATTTTGTTCCAAAAGAATCAGGGACAAAACAAAAAATAATGGGGGACAACTGAAGTTCAAACTAGGGACATTTTTAACTATTGCTCTAATTCTCTTGAAATCTTATTTTTTTTATCAGCATGTGCTTTCTTAGCAATACAAAGTATAAAACTCTAATGACTGGCATTATTGGCCAACTGTAACATTCAGTGATTTTCCAGAAAAAAAAAATGCAAAGGACAGGGCAAAAATATGAAGCAAAACTGAAGACATTCTGCAAAACCATGGACAGTTGGAAGGTGTGTATGGAAGGCAAGGTGTTTGATTTTTTTTTCAGAAGCTGCTATTACTGAGATACTTAACTTTAAATGCAATGGGCATTCAGACTCAGCAGTAAGAGGAAATTAATTGTGCAGGCTGGTGTCTGCACAGGTGAAAATGAAATAAATGATTAATTATTCCATCCATCCCTTTCTTATAATACCTAAACCCATTCTGACTCCATCTTAGGTCTTCCAGACTCAAGTTCTGACATTGCAGATAGAGGCATTAGTGGGTTATATCAGTGAAGGTAAAAAAAGCCTTATAACAGAACAGGCACAAGACAGACATATTGTTAAGTTATATATTTTCTCACAAGTGCCAAAACCCAACAGGTCACATGACTCACATCCCAAGTAACTCCACTTCCTTAAAATAATAATAATAATAATTGATCTGAAGAGCTGCACTGATCATTTATGAGTAAACCACATCCTCGTTAATGTGCATGTATATGGAGACAAAGAGAATGAAGATAAAAGAAGATGGGGAAGAACTGTAAAACTTTTGTGGGAACTACTGACGGAAACTGGCAGGTGGCTAAGTATTACTGTTTGAAATATACTTCTTAGAAATTCAGGCCAAAACTAAGGATTTGTGGCTGCCCATCTTTGCAGACAACTGCAAACTGGGTACAATTATTGAATCCTCAAATTATGTCATTATACTTCAATAGGATCTTGAGCAGACCAACGACTGATGACTTAGTCATGGTCTCAAACTGAATGCAAAGAAATGCATCATTTACTTTGGCAAAAACAATGTCCCTTCACACTATCAAATTAACAACAATACCCTAAGTACCCATGAAGTGGTAAGGGACCTGGGATTACAAGTAAACTGTGACCTGAACTTTGACCACCATGTGCCTACTGTAGTAAGGAAGGCGTTCTATGTAGTACACTTGATTAGCAAAGGTATTGCTTCCAGAGCAAAGGAGGTCATAACCCCTCTGTACTAATCAGGCCCATAACTGAGTATAATGCCTCTTTCGGCATGTACCGTACAAAGCAGCTGCAGAAATTGGAGAGACCTCAGAGGTTTCTATCTAAGAAGATCAAAGATATGTCAGTATGCTTTGTGATATAAAATGCTTGCAACTAAGATTGTTTGGTGTGGTTTGTTTTCATTTATATAAATGTATGAATGCTTATGTAGTAAGTGAGGGTTTAACAAAGATGTTTCTTGTTTTAAAAAAGGCAATAATTGAATAATTTATGTAATATTGCTTAGGTTATATGATATATAGCAATATATATGAACTATAATGTTTATGTTAATATAGTTTGATTCCTTTTATATGAATGTAAATTTGCCTATGTCACAAGTGATAATTCAATAAAAGTGTTTGAAAAAAAAGAAAAGAAGATCAAGGGACTCCAGCACGTGACTTACACAGACTGACTAAAGTCCCTGTCACTATATTCAGTATTGTATAGATTTCTTAGGGGAGATTTATGCCTGGCTTACAAAGTAATCTCTGACTAAAACCTAATGAATTTTCTGCAAATCCATAAACCAAATGAGACTAGAGTTACCCACTCTAGGGACCTAAATATGGCCTGTGACTTGAATAGGACATGCTGGAGGGACAGACCTGTCTCACAGTGACTGCTACTTCTTTGGAATAGGCTGCCAATTCATGTGAAGCAGAGCACCTCTATGGCACTGTTTAAAAGAAACCTGGAAGAGTGAATGGGGAACCGTAAATTCTTACAGGGAATAGTGCCCACAACCTTCCCGGACATGAGCAGTTATTATTAAATACAGTATCGGGTATTGACTAGACTATCTATGGTATTGCATTGGGATGAAGCGGCTAGACTTGAAATGACCTTCAGGTCGATAGCCTAGTAACCTCCTATGATTCTGTGATCCTATTCATTTAGTTAGATGGTTTATTTATTTTTAATTTGATATCCAGATAAGTGGGATAGTCACCAGACCCCTTTCAGGACAGATAACAGGTTACAGGAAATGACACAAATAATGCATTTAGTAACACTACCAGTAAAAAAAAATATATATATATATATATATATATATATATATATATATATATATATATATATATATATATATGGTTTACTATCATTTTGTCTATCGCAGTTCGTGCGATTGACAAAATATCAAATCTGGCTGTCACTGACTCATTAACTCGAAAAAAAAATGTCGGAACTGACAACAGCAAATGCAATACAGCATTCACTGTTGTCAGTTCTGACATTTCAGTGCAGCTCGCACTATAGTGGGGATCGGGAAATGTACCCTTTCCCTCACTATAGTGTGATCCCAGAGTTAGTATATTTAAGTAGCAGGGGGTGTGGGGGGCTTGCCCCCACATGGGGTGTGCAGGGGGGCTTCCCCTCCTGCAAACATGTTATTTACTATGCAACGCACATTAATGGTGTCCCCAGAAGTATGGTGACTGTTCAAAAATGTCGAAGTCAGCATTTACAGTCACCAGACTTCAATTTTATTGTTGTTCATTGTTTTTAGTTTCGACGTTTTGCCTCGACATAACTGCGATTCACTGTTGTGCGATCTGGTTAAATGATAGTAAACCTATATAAATATATATATATATATATATATATATATATATATATATATATATATATATATATATATATATATATATATATATAAAGAGTACAATACCAGTAAAACGAGTCTCATATAAAAGGTAATGAAATATGCACAATTCACAAGGTAAAATACAATAAATTTCAGTGAAAAAAAACAATGTGTAAAATATATATATATATATATATATATATATATATATATATATATATATAGTCCATAGTCAGATTCTGATAAGCTGTCCTAGCCAAAGATAAAAAGTATATTGATAGTTATGAAGAGGTATTCCCAATGAGTAGGGCTAAGACAGGAACATAAAACTTGTGTTATAACTTTACTGTTTATTGTGAGAGTGATAAAGGGATTGCCTATCCATGCCATGGAATCATAAACAAGAAGCTTATGTAACTTGAAGCCTTGTAAGTTTGTTTTAAATGTGGCCAGATGTAAGACAGCCCATACAATATTTTCATGTTCATAGTGTATATTAGGTTGACAGAAGAGATAAAAGGGATGAGGGGAACTATTATCATAATGGTTTTATATACTCAATCTGTTTTTAAAGGCAGTGAAATTATGGGACCTTTTGATGGAGTAAGGGGAAGAATTCTAAATGTAGGGTATGCAGTGGGTGAAATAGAGTATCAGTGTCTGTTGTAGACTGTGAAAAATTTCCAGACTGGAGTCAGTGCTGTAGACCTTAGAACCCCAATAGTGATGTGCCAAGTCACTAAATGGGCCAGGGTATTAGAGATTCTTTTTTTTTTTTACAGTAACATATCCAGAGCACATCTGTACAGTCTTGCTTAATAATCCATCCTATTGTTTTTTTTTTTTTTTACATTTTAACAATGGTGTGTTTTATAAGGGATGTTTATTGTAGCTCTCACTGCTTCATTATACAGTACAACAGCACAGCAATGTTAGTAGTGCAACAGGTAGCACACTCACATTTGGTACAGAAGGCTATGGGGTGTATTTCCACACCAGGCCAACTAATTGCTGACACTGCAGTACAGCATAAAGAGGATGCTGGACTCTTGAGTGTGTTGTCCTTCATTTGAGATGTTAAACTGAGGCCTCATCTGTTTGAGCTGGTGGTAGTTCATATGGATGTAAAATATTCCAAATAGCTCATAGTTAGAAATATATAGATATACAGATTAATTTACACAATCATACTAAATTTTCATCCCTATTAGACCCTCACTCCTTTTTTCGTAACCATCACTTTGCTTAATATTGTTGCTAAAATCCATTTACCATTAAACATGATTTCATTTATTATTTAATTCCATAGAACATAACATAATGTATCTATTCTTTTAACATATTATTTAACTTATATTCTTAGAATATCCATATTCAATCATATCCCTGTTTATTTTATCCACTTCTTTTATATCTTCAAAAATCTTCATAGTTTTCCTCATAACTGTTTTACTCGTTTACATTTCAAAAACACATGTTCTGTGGTTCCTTCTTCTTAACAATGTAAACATATTTTATCACTTGTCTTCTTATGTTGCATATTTTCTTTTACTGGCAATTTATCTACTACCAGTCTCCATAAAAATCTTGACATTCTGCTTTCTGATTACACCACTTGCTTCTCATTTTTATAGCTTTCATTTTTTTCATTGGTTAGATTTTTCCATGGGTTTACATAGTAATGTTTTATTATTAGTCTCATATCATACTTTTCTAGCTTTTTCTATATCATTGGGTTTTATTTTCAACAAAAATATTTTTCTTAGCGACATTTTATTTTTTCATTTATACACTCTTTTTCTCTTTTACTCTTTTTACCATACCTCCAAATTTATCATATTTATATTCATACAATTTTACTACTAATCTATCATCTTTTTCATTTATCCACTTTAACACTTTGTACAAATTTATGAAGCAGCATATATCACTGGGTTAGTCAATGCTGAATCTTCTTTGTTTACATACAAAACTCCTCTGTTTACTGGGTTTAATCTAGAAGCTCATTTAAATAAAAAAAATCTGCAATAATTCCTTTTCAAATACAGTTGGCAACATAAATACAATTGCTAAGTATACTGTTTTTCCTATCAGTAATGAATTTGTCAAATAAGCCTTTTTTCTGAATGATAATGTATATGTTCATCAGAAAAAGACAAGTTTGTTTTATTTCTGCTATTGTTTTTTCCACAATGAATTATACTTATGTCTTTATTCACAAATTTTATACCTAACACAGAAGTTTCATTCATTGGTCTCATCCAGGAAAAAAGAGGTCATTGTTCCCCTCTACTCGTCACTCATTAGACCCATTATAGAGTACAACGCCCCTTTTGGAATGTACCTCACAAGACATCTGCAGCAGCTGGAAAGGCCACAGAAGTACCTCACAAAGAGGATTACTGGCCTCAAACAAATGCCATACACTGACCGCCTCAAAAACTCCAGCTTTACTCCATAGCATATCGCCTACTCTGAGGTGATCTCTGCCTAACATATAAAGCTATGTCAAACCCAGAGCTGCTGGACATGCTACACCTAAAGAAATCCCAATCCCTCTGAGCTACAAGCTTTAGGGACCTAAACCTTGTCACCATAATAAACAGGACACGCTGGAGGGATAGGTTCCTGTCTCAGAGACTTCCTATACTCTGGAACAAGCTACCCAGCTATGTCAAGCAAAGTTCTTCATTAGCACTCTTCAAGGAAAATCTTGATGAGTGGATGGGAAATAGGAAATGCACCCTGGTGATCACTTCTGTGTCTCTGCTGGACAGTGGCACAGGAAAATAACTTTCTTGGGTGGCATAAGCTATGGAACCTTGCTGGCTAGGCTTGCATAGGCCCTTGGGCTGATAGCCTAGTACCTACCTATGAACCTATATAACCCCTGTCTTTACCACATCACCTAAGCCTTTATTTTTCTCTTTATTTAAAGCCACTTGTGTCACCTCTAGACACTCATTTGTGCAAATTACTTCTTTTATCCAAATTTTGTTTTTTTTGCAATTATTATAATGTTACCTACATATGTTGATACAACTAGAATTCTTAACCTTTCAGGAGTCATATTCCCTAACTCCTTCACTTTGTAGCTTACTTTATATGCTATCACATTAACAGCTAATGCAAGGAGTATACAAATCATTGGACATTCCTCTCTTACACCACTCGCCATATGTACTTCTTGGCTTAACCAGCTAATTACAAGTATTTTAGTTTATTATTACTATATACTGACATACATAATTTCCTAACCTTCTTAATTATATTATATTATTTAATCATTACCCATAAGATTTCATGTCCGGTTGTATCAAATGCCTTATTAAGGTCTCATATCATAATTTCTGCTTCTTCTTTTTTTTTGTCTTTTACCCTTTTACCAATATAATTCTTTTTTTTTCTTTTGTTACCTCCCAATTTATATCAGTGTCATCCAAGATTTCTCTGTCATTAATAATTCTTGACAAACATTTGCCTTTATTTATATATATATATGTATATATATATATATATATATATATATATATATATATATATATATATATATATATTATCTTCCACAATATTTCCATTTTAGTTTCAAATCTCTTTTGTATTATTTTTATAAAAATCTTATAATCATTATTATTCAATACTATCAGTCTCCAGTTTTGTAACTGTTTTCTATCTTCTTTCTTCCATATGAATTTAAGCATTCCACTACATAATTCTTTATACATGAAACCTTCCTCTAACCATTCATTCAAAATCTTACAAACATTTTTTGCCAGTCCCTTAAACTTCTATATATTTCATACCCTATTCCATCTGGTCCCGCAGCCAAACCTATATTTACTTGTCCTAAAACTTAAAGAAATCTCCTTTTCCAACAATTGATTCTCTTTTTTTGTTAAATTTTTTACACTGCATTTTTTTTCACTAAGCACTTCTTATACATAGTGTACTATACTATTTATACCATTTCCTGAGTTCTTTGTATTTCTCCTTTCACATTTGTTATTTCGCTCATTACACTGCCATCTTCCTTTATTAATCTGCTTAATTAACTCAATACTTCTTCTCTTTTATTTTGTAAACAATATCTTGGCTTATATACCAATTCTTGTATTTTATTTCTTTCATATAATTATTTTTTTTTGTCAAAGTACTTTGTGTCATTATGTTCTAAATCTTCCACTGCATCGTTACATGATTTTTTACATTTTCATATTGCTACTGTAAATCACATTTTTATATATTTTTCCTTAGATATCATCTACCATTTAGATCAATTTTTATAAAATGTTTTCATAGCAATATGATTTTTCTTTCACTGTATTACTAATCTCTTCCTTCTTCATTCCATGCTTTATCCTTTATCCTTTTTATCCCTTTGCCTATTTTTATATGATTTTTCTCATCTAATTTTTCTTCTATTTCTACTTCTTCTAAAATTTCATCTCTTTGTTCATTATCTTATCCTTCTTTTTCTTTTCTTTACTCTTATTTTCATTTTTGCAATCCATCCATAAATATCCAATTTTGTTACATTGATAACATTCCAATTCACATTTTTTGTATCATGTCCCATTTCTCCACAAATATAACATTTTCTTTTGTTACAGTTACATATCAAATATCCTTCTTTTCCACAAAAAACATGTTTTTGTTGCCCCCAGTAAAATCTGTTGAAATAACTTTCTTTTTCTTACAATTAGTATATGCATATAATGCCATAAGTCTATATGCTTGTTTGTTCCATTTTAAATTTACAGTGGTTAATTTTCCCAGTTTTGCTAAAGTTACATCTAATATCTTTATTGTATTTCAATATAATAAGGCTATTCCAGAACATCTCTCATTTCCCAAGTTCCAGATTATATTTCCCCCTCATAGTTTCTCTGTTTGTAATATTTCTTTGTTTATTAAAAATCTTGTGTCTTCTAATATAATTACATCTATATCGCATGTATTACACCACTCCAAAATTCCTATTTTTCTTACTATATTCTTAATACTATTAAAGCACTCAAATTTTTCCTTTTATCTTTTCCTGAGATTCATGGTTTCATAAGTTCATAGCTAATTACTAAGCTATTTTAATAGGCCATTCTAAACCTAACCAATTTCCTTCCCAAAGGAGACAGTCAAACACCTTAACGATTATACCAAGCCCCCAGTCATTAGCTGGATACATTCTTTTTCATCTATTTCCTTTCTTTTTTCTTTTGTCCTCATCCCTTTAAATTTTTGTTTTTTGTCTTTTACCCTTTTAGCAATATAATTCTTTTTTTTCTTTTACTACCTCCCAATTTATGTCTGCTTCATCACTTATTCCAGAACCTACTTCTATGTTCTTTTTATTATTTTTTTCTCATCTATTTTTCTTCTATTTCTACTTCTAAAATTTCATCTCTTTGTTCATTTTCTTATCTTTCTTTTTCTTTACTCTTATTTTCATTTTTGCAATCCATCCACAATTGTCCAATTTTGTTACATTGATAACATTCCAATTCACATTTTTGCATTGTGCCCCATTTCCCAACAAATATAACATTTTATTTTGTCACGGTTTCTTATCAAATGTTTTCCACAAAAACATGTTTTGTGTTGTCCCCAGTATTTTATGACACCCCTATTCCCCTCTACATTTTAATTTAACATTTGTTATGCTTGGCATATGTATATTTTTTCTCTGTCTATTTTTAACAACATATTATAATCCCAGCCACCAGTCTAAAAAACCCATTTGTCATAAACTTTTGCAATGTCAGTACTTCTTTACATAAAGTTCTCAAATTTCCTTTCAAAATCTCTCTTTCTACCTCTGTTCAAAATTGTACATGAATTTTCTTTTTTGTTTCCCTGCTAAATGTTTTACCTCATGAAGATTCTATGGATTACAGTCTTTCTTTTTTTTCATATTATCCAAGAAAAATTTCCTTTGAAAAAACAGTCTCAAATATAATGTTGTGATGGCCTCTCTTTACCCCAGGCCAGTAATCAAGGAGCCTCAGTTTTCACCATTGACACAGGTGAGAGATGGTCACTAAGAATAGGAATGGATTTACACATCATTTTCAAATGCAGCTCTCTGCATTAAACACAATTTCCCTCAATAGCACACAGGGAACATGCTCCAGACCTGGGACTGGACTCTTTGTCTATCCAGATCCCAAACAAGACTCACTTTGGGGCACTGTGTCCCAGTTCCAGGTAGCTGACACACCCATACCTCGGTATTTGATTTTCATACACAAACATTCCTGGGAAAGGCTGGCAAAGATTTACTAGTGGTACCCCTTCTGCTCAGACTATAAGGTAATTACACTGCTACCAGTCAACCACTCTTGGGCTCTTACAAGGATATCCAATAATATGGAATACAATCAATACTAATATAAATGTTAGAATGTAACCAAAGCAGCAAGGCTTTTCGGAGTGGCCATGGCATCACTAAAATAGGCACAAGTACTCACAAGATGGTAAAAGTATTCTCTAAAAGACCAACCACAATGAAAGGTATAAAAATATTTAATAATAAATAAACTAGAAAACACGAGAATGCTAAATATCTAAGCACAATAAACACTAGAGTTTCAGTCAGAGTAGAAATAAAAATAACACATTTGGACACATTCAATCAGATGCAGAAAAACACTACTTAACTAATCTTACTGTATTTTATGGCTGTCTAAAGAATAACTGTTTCCTAGCTAAATTAATTAGTACAGCAAGACATGATAGAATGCTGAGATGCTTACTTCCACAAGGCAAGGTGATGAGCTTCAAACTGACACTGAACTGAACTAACTGCACTGTGATAACTGTCATAGCTCTTTATATCAGGTTCCAAAGAAAATAAAACCAGACAAGTTGCTGTGAGAGTTCCATCCCCTCAGTGCTGGTTATAGAATGACATCAAGTTTGATGACCTGACTCTGGTACAATACATACTCAGAGCTTTGCTAAGATCTGCTGCAGTATCTGAAAGCTATAGAACAATTTCAAAAACGTCTACTCTTTTCTTCTAGAATTATTTGTTTTAACATATACATTTAATCACTTATAATAACACTGTTGATACATTTAGCACAAGCATCTATACAAATCAGTGTGATAGTCAAACAACAGAAAACTATTTACAGAACTCCAGCCAACCATGCTGGCACATGCCACATATGCATTGCCCCATTCTCCCTGGCACAGCTGGCAATACTCAGAAACAAACCACATGTAGTCACAATGTCAAGGCTTTAACGATAAAGCTTTTGGACATAATCCTTCATCAGTATAACAAGTCAAGTTAAGAACACATTTAAATATATGACATAAAATAATCACATGATATCACACAGCCAATGAAAATACTGAGATAATTAAAAGTTACTTCAAACACATTTGTTTAAACTTTGAAATTGGTTTTAAAGAGATCATTTTATTTATACAAGGAGTGTGGTCAATGTTTAAATGCAAAATCAACTCATATTCCTTCATTTTCAGTTTATTATTTAAATCACCACCTCTTGGGTCTCTAAAAACCACATCTAAAACTTTAAAAGTGAACACATGAGCTCCACCATTATGTTTAAAATGTTGAGCCAGAGCATTAGTCATAATTCCCATATTTATTTCAGATTTATGCTCCACCATTCTTTCCCTAAATTTATGAGTTGATTTCCCCACATAAAATGCGAAGCAGGCTCTTGCCTAGTAAATGTTATTCCTATTTTCTGAACAAAATCCTTATAACAAAGTTGTCTTTTCAAATTAGAACAATTTTATAGCAAAAACAAGGAAAGCAGTTAATATATTGGGCCATCTCAGGGAAAGACAATAAAATGCACCAATTTCTCTTAATTATTGCTTCTACCTCTCTATTAAACCTATTAAATGTTGTAATATAATATAATTTATTTCCACTCCTATTCCTAGGAGTAACCTGGTGACAAGATGCATGACTAAAATGTGGTTTTAATAAATTAGTTCTTTTGACCAAAATATCATGACAGATATTATTCAAGACACCCTTATCATAGCCTCTATCAATAAAATCTCCCATCATTTGATTTACTTGGGCAGAAAAAAGGGACGTTATCAGTGTTCAAGTCAGCAAATCCTAGTACATTGTGCTTTTAGAATACTTCTAAATACAAAATGGGGATGCATACTACCCTTATTAAAATACTTATTTTTATATAATGGCTTCCTATACACAGTTGTATTCAACCCTAAATCACTGACAAAAAGTTCAATATCTAGAAAATTTATCCTGGATCTTGAATAAGTCAACTTAAACTTTAAAGACATTACCATCATTCAACATATCACTAACTTGAGTAAAATACACTTCGCTGTCCATAAGGACAATAGCACCACCCTTGTCAGCCTCTTTTATAATTATATCAAAGTTATTTTCCAATCTCAACAAAGCCTGATATTCATGCAAAAGTCAAAGTATAAATTTTTCTAGGAGAACGTTGTTCAGATAAGTCACAAAGCTGTCTTTCACAAATTTCATTAAATGCTATTATCACAGGATGGCTGATGGGAACAAAGGTACTAGACCTTTTATTAAGAGTTGAATTAACAACCAAATGGGCACCAATTAATTAAGAGACATTGATGTATTTTAATGTCTTTCCCTGAGTTGGCCCAATATATTAACTACTTTCCTTGTTTTTTTCTATAAAAATTGTCCTAATTTGAAAAGATGACTTTGTTATAAGGATTTTGTTCAGAAAATAGGGATAACATTGACTAAGCAAGGTACTGTTCCTTGTTTTACGTGTTCAAGTTGTCCAAATATAAATAAAGATGGATGTTTTACACATCCTGTTACACATAAGGCATATAAAATGAAATGTTATGCCACCTGTAATACTAGTAATATTGTATATTTGGCTACTTGCACAACCTGCTTTGCATTTCATGTAGGGAAATCAACGTGTAAATTGAGGGAAAGAATGGTGGAGCATAAATCTGAAATAAATAGGGGAATTATGACTACTGCTCTAGCTCAACATTTTAAACATAATGGTTATGCTCATGTGTTCACTTTTAGAGTTTTAGATGTGTTTTTAGAGACCCAAGAGATGGTGATTTAAATAATAAACTGGAAATGAAGGAATATGAGTAGATTTTATGTTTAAACGCTGACCACGCTCCTGATATAAATAAAATGGTCTCTAAAACCAATTTTAAAGTTTAAACAAATGTGTTTGAAGTAACTTTTAATTATCTCAGTATTTTCATTGGCTGTGTAATATCATGTGATTGTTTTATGTGATATATTTAAATGTATTCTTAACGTGACTTGTCATACTGATGAAGGATTATGTCCGAAAGCTTTATAATTAAAGCCTTGATGTTGTGACTACACATGGTTTGTTTCTGAGCTCTTGATTTTTGTATGTGTGATTGCTTTATCAAATTCTGCAGTTGTTTTTGGTTACAGATGGCAATACCTCACATTGTCACATCTCTCCCACCCTTTGAAGACTTAAGCTAGTTTTTCAAGTGACCCTGAAAAAGCATTGCTTGAGAGAAATGGGTCTGTTTGGGAACATATTAACCCATACCCTGTCTTGAGAGTCCATCTGCACTGGCATTGTTGACCCTACTATGATGCTGTACTGTCATGTCATATGCCTGCAACCCTAGGCTCCACCTTAACAACTTGTCATTTTGCTGACTGACTTTATGTAGCCATGTTAAGGGACTGACTGTGGTCTGTAACCACAGTGAATTTCCTTCCATGCAGATAAGGTTGAAGTTTCTGCAGTGCCCATACTATGGCTAGACATTCTTTTTCTACAGCTGCATAACATTCCTCCCTGGCTTGCAGTCTATTGCTGAGGTAAACAACTGGGTAGTCTTCTCCCTCTGAGGAAATTTGGCTGAGTACAGTCCCCACACCACGGTTTGGAGCATCTGCCTGCACAACAAATTATTTGCTGAAATCTGTACTAGCTAACAGAAGGGGTCCTCCCAAAGCCCCTTTAAGCTTTTGGAATGGCTGCTCACAGACTGGGGTCCACACTACCTTATCTGGTCTGTTTTAACTTGTCAGGTCTGTGAGGGAAGCAACTATTGTAGTATAATTGGGAATGAACTTTCTGTAGTACCCCACTGTCCACAAGAATGCCCTCACCTGCTTTTTGGTAACAGGGGCAGGCCACACCTGAATAGCTTCCACTTTGACAGGTTCTGGCCTAATCTTACCAGCCCTCACTCAATGTCCCAGGTAGTAGACCTCTGCCATACCCACCTGACACTTACTGGGCTTAATGGACCTCCCTGACATGCTGAAGGTGCTATTGCCAGGAATGGCTGTAGATAGCAATATTATCAAGGTAATCAAGGTCATAATCTCCTGCTCCTGCTAGGATATGATCTACCAGCCTCTGGAAGGTTGCTGGGCATTTTTCATCCCAAAGGGTGTCTTTGTGAACTCATATAATCCGAAAGGAGTCACAAAGGCTGACCTTTCTCTAGTGATGGGAGTCAAGGGCATCTGCCAGTAAACTTTGGTCAGATCAATAGTGGTCAGATACTTAGCCTCACCCAACTGCTCTAAGGCTTCTTCTGTCCTAGGCTTGGGGTAAGCATCTGACTCTGTGTGACTGTTTAGTTTTCTGTAGTCCACACAGAATCTGATGCTACCTTCTTTCTTTGGTACCAGCACCACTGGGGAGGCCCAGTGATTGCTGGACTCCAGGATTGCCCCCACTTCCAACATTTCCTGTATCTCCTCCCTCAGAGTCTGTCTAACTCACTCAGGCACCCTATAAAGGGCCTGCTGAATAGGCCTTTGGGGTCCTGTATCCACATGATGCTGCACCAGGTGGGTGGACCCAGGTTTCCCAGTGAACATGGCCCTACAGTCTTGCAACACTGATCAAATTTCTTGAACCTGGGTAGGGGATAGCCACTGGGATACTGCTATCCCTTCCACAGAGATGTCAGTCCGAGTATCACTGAGGAGATTAGTCATGAGAGCTCCCTCAGACTCCTCCTGCTACCCACTGCAAATACTCAGCACTAGATCCTCCCCATCATGGTAAGGTTTCATCATGTTAACATGGTACAGTTTGTGCCCCTGCCGCCTGCCTAGCAAGTTCACCATATAATTAACATCACTGACTTTCTTTACCACTTTGAAGGGTCTCTCCCTAGCTGCCTGCAGCTTATTGTGTCTGACAGGAATGAGCACCATGACCTGCTGTTCCACAGCATACTCTCGAGCTTGAGTGTTCCTGTCATACCAGGCCTTTTTCTGCTGTTGGGCTCCTGCCAGGTTCTCCTGTACCAAGCCCATGAGCTTGCTAAGACTTGTCCTGAGGGTTAGGACATATGCCACAACAGACTGCTTGTGGGATTCACACTCACCCTCCCACACATCATGAATCAAATCTAAAGGCCCCCTCACCCTAAGCCCATACAGCAAATCAAAGGGTGAAAAACCTGTGGATTACTGAGGTACCTCTCTGTATGCAAACAGTAGATGGGGCAAATTTTTGTACCACTCTCTCTTAAACTGCTCTGCAAATGTCTGTAGGATGGTCTTTAGTGTAGAGTTTAACCACTCCTCAAGACCATTAGTCTGGGGTGGTAGGGGGTGTTCTTGATATGCTTCACTCCTCAATGCTTCCACAAACAAGCCAGCAGGTCTGACATGAAATTTGCACCTCTGCCAGTCAGTATTTCTCTTGGGAAACCTACCCTGCTGAAAATCCCTAACAAAGCATTTGCCACCTTCTTTGCCTCGATGGAGGACACAGCCACCACCTCAGGTTATCTAGTAGCATAATCTACTACCACCAGGATATACTTCTTTCCTGTGGAACTTGGGGTACTCAGAGGCCCCACAATATCCATAGCTAACTTCTGAAATGACTCTTCCAACACAGGCAAAGACATCAGTGGAGCGTTGGCCTTGTCCCCTGCCTTGTCTACTTTTTGGCACTGCTCACAGGTCTTGCAGTACCCTGTTGAATCCTTTGCAATCACAGGCCAGTAAAAGTTCTGCATAATACGTCTCTTTGTTGGGTACGCATTATGCCTATATGACTTGCAAAATTAATACCATGGGCTATGGCTAGAAATGCCAGATGCTGGGCTCTGGACACCACCTACTGCTGTATTACCACATGCTCTACCCCTCCTTTAGGGTCCACTCTCTATATGGTAACCCTTTGTTCCAGTATACAGACTCTTCTTTTCCATGAGCATCAGGTACCTCCTTAGCTACCTCCCTCAAGCCTTGTAAGGTAGAGTCTAAAAGCTGAGTCTGTCTTATCTCTATCTTTGTGATCTCTCCCCTCCCCTTCTACAGGAAGCCTGGTATCTTCTGACAGGGGTGCCTCACTGCCAGCCTGGGTACTACCACCCACCTCTGTCCTTACAGTCATCCTGTCCATGCTGTGGCTCACTTTCAGACTCACTGCTACAGGGTAGCTCCCTCTCTGAAATAGCCACACCACCAGCCCCAGCTTCAGGTGTGAGGTCTGTCTGGGGCTCCCCCAGGCTACCAGACCTACATGCCTGTCTCCAAGCCTGACTGCAAGTAACTACATGCACACAATGTACTGCATTATCAAAATCATTCCCTATCAAGACATCTCCAGGAGTATCCTCAAACACAGCTACCTGCTTGCTTCCTTTTCCACCATCCCAGTCGAGGTGAACCCTGGCCTAAGGTATTTTGGAATGGGATCCCTCATAAAGCTCTGATTGGAGTGGACTGCCCAAGCAAGTACTGCTCCTCTTTAACCACTGCAGGCTTCAAAACAGTTATGTCAGAGGCTGTGTCTCTCTTAGCAGTGGCCTGTCTTCTATCCACTAAGATAGGCTACAAACTCTGGTGATAGTTTGGTATCCCTGTTGTCTCCATACAACTTACTACTGGCATGCTGTTATTCCCACTTGCTGGCTCCCTCACCTTTTGTTCACCATCTTGCTTCCGTGGACATATATATGCTGCATAGCCCCTCTGATTACATTTAAAATATCTAACCCATGATCCTGACCATGTACCTGAAATAGTGGCTTCCCCTGTTACTGGTAGACTTTGTTGGGGTGATTTAGGCTGCCCACCATGGGTTCCCTTATAGCCATGTTCAGCACTGGGAATCCCATTCTTGTGCAGTGATGCCCTGCTTGCTACATAGAGATTCTCTTTTCTCTCCAGTTCATCTGCAGAGTTACACTCCCGGTCTGCCAACCAAATTTTCATATCCTCAGGCAAAGTACTAAGGGCTTGTTCCCTCACCAAAAGGTCTGCCAATCTTTCAAAAGTGGTGACCTGACATCCACTCGTCCACCAATGAAAATGAGTGTTTAACTCAGCACTATAATCACATTCACTTTAATCTACCTTGTGTCTAATGCTCATTAAACTTTTTTTTCTGTAAGCTTCAGGTGTTAACTTATAACAGTTTAATAAACATTGTTTTACTTTATCCTAGTTTAAACAATCAGTATCAGATAATTTAGAAACAGCAGTTACAGCTTTACCATAGAGTAAGGGGGTCAGAAATCATAGCCAGAGCTCTTGGTCAACATCCTACTGTTTACATATACTCTTTCAGATATATAAATAAAACTATCAAAGTTATCCCCCTCTGCAAATTGTGGAAGAAATGTACTGACCTTTTGTTACTTCTAGGGTCCAGTTATTCCCTTTCCCATTACCTCCATGACCCTGATGAAGAGTCAACATCTCCTTCGCATGTTGTCACTGCTTCTCTTTTTTCTTCAGCCTCCAATCACCACAGTCTCTCATTTTCTTTGATCTCCAAATGCCATAGTCTCTCTTCGGTCTCCAAATGTCCCAGTCTCTCTTTGGTCTCCAAATGTCACAGTTCATGCTGACACTGCTTCTCCTTTTCTTCTGCCTCCAGTTCAAGTCTTTTTAACTCCAGATGGATTTTAAGTCATTTGAGGGAAAGGAGAACTGTTTCTGAAGACTGCACATCTCCATTACCAGACTGGCTGTCCTCCTGGCCACCAGCCCGTGCTGCAGCTGTGATTAAAACTAAAATAATTTCCTCTTTAGTCTTTTTAGCATGCACTAGTCTTTTGACTTTGCACACCTTGGTTAGCTGGCTCTTTGTCAGCTTAATTTAATCCTCTGCTGACATCTTTGCCTGCTTTCCCTGACTAAACTAAACGAAGAATAAATAAAACCATTGTGAAAATGAAACCCTGAATGTTTACCTTGTGGCTGTTGAGAGTACACACCTTCAGTGACAACTGCCCACAGGCTACTGAGGTTCAATTAATATCCCACCACTCTGCCACCAATATGTGATAGCCTCTCTTTATCATGGGCCAGTAATCAAAGAGCTTCAATCCTCACCACTGACATCGATAAGAGATGGTCACTAAGAACAGGAATTGATTTAGACAGTCTGACTCTGCATCAAGCACAGTTTCCACCAAGAGCACACAGGGAACATGGTCCAAACCTGGGACTAGACCCTCTGTTTGTCCAGATATCAAACAAGACTCACATTGGAGCACTGTATCCCAGTTCCATGTGGCTGACACGCCCAAACCTGGGCATTTGATTTTGACACAAACACACTCCTGGGAAAGGCTGGCACAGATTTACTAGCTGTACCCCTTCTGCCCAGACTATAGGATAACTACACTGCCACCAGTCAATGACTTTCAGGTTCTTACAAGGGTATCTAATTATACTAAGTAAAATCAATACTAATATAGATGCTAGAATGTAACAAAAGCAGCAAGGCTTTTTGGAGTGGCTATGGCATTACTAAAATAAGCTCAAGATGTTAAAAGTATTCTCTAAAAGACCATAGGTTCATAGGTTCATAGGTAGGTACTAGGCTATCAGCCCTGGGGCCTATACAAGCCCAGCCAAAAAGGTACCCTGGCTTTTGCCACCCAAGAAAATTATTTTCCTGTGCCACTGTCGAGCAGAGCCACAGAGGTGATCCCCGGGGTGAATTTCCTATTTCTCATCCAATCATCAAGATTTTTCTTGAAGAGTGCTAATGAGGAGCTTTGTTTGATATAGATAGGTAGTTTATTCCAGAGTATGGGAAGTCTCTGGGACAGGAATCTATCCCTCCGGCATGTTCTGTTTATTGTGGTGACAAGGTTTAGGTCCCTAGAGTGTGTAGCTCAGAGGGATTGGGATTTCTTTAAGTGGAGCATGTCCAACAGCTCTGGGTTTGACATAGCTTTGTATTTTAGGCAGAGATTACCTCTGAGTAGGCGATATGTGAAGGAGTAAAGCTGGAGTTTTTTGAGACAGTCAGCATAGGGCATCTGTTTGAGGCCAGTAATCCTCTTTGTGAGGTATTTTTACGGCCTTTCCAGTTGTTGGAGATGTCTTGTGAGGTACATACCAAAAGGGGCGTTGTACTCTATAATGGGTCTAATGAGTAATGAGAAGAGGGGGACAATGACCTCTTTTTTTCTGGATGAGAAACCTTTTGTGATGAGGTGTACCACATAGAAGGATTTCCTGACTACTGTGGCGATGTGATTATCAATGGAGAGACTACAGTCCACCTGTGTCCCAAGGTCTCTTATCACACTTTCGGTGTTAAAGTATACTACCGCCTATGTTGTAGTTCATGGGTACAGAGTTTTTACCAAAGGGGATGACAATGCACTTTTTGGCATTGAGCTTGAGGCCATGGCTTTGACACCAGGCATCTGTCTCAGTGAGGCCCTTTTGTAGGATGTCCACATCGTTAGGAGTTTCGATTATGGCTCCTAGTTTGCAGTCATCTGCGAACTTCATTAGCCAAAGACCTTCTGTGTTAGCCTGTACTTCAGAGAAGTAGATACCAAACAGGAGAGGACCCAGGACTAAACCCTGTGGTACTCCACTTGTCACTGGTCTGAAGTCAGATTTGGAGTCTGCTACTTTCACAGTGTGGGTTCTGTCAGTGAACCAGTTGGCAACCCATCTTGTGACATAGGGATTTATACCTAGTTTAGTGAGTTTATCTATAATTCCAGAGTGGGGGATGGTGTCAAAGGCCTTGGCAAGATCTAGATAGGCTGTGTGAACCACCTTACCCTTGTCTACGGCTTTGGTGACTGCTTCAAAGAAGTCTATCAGGTTTAGGAGACATGATCTGCCTTTTACAAACCCAAACTGGATGGGATCCAGAGTTTGGAGATTACCAATGTCTTTTGTTTATAAGTTACATGATGATACGTTCCATGGCCTTGCAGACCAGGCTCATCAGGCTAATGGGGCGGTAGTTCCCGGAGTCCGTGGTGTCTCCCCCCTTGTGGAGTGGGATAACCATTGCTGTGCACCATTCAGCAGGCACAAAACCTGAGGTGAGGCTATGATTGAACATGGTACTTAGGTGGGGTGCCAGTTCGTTCTGTAGTTCATGTAGAACACAGCCTGGGATGTTGTCTGGTCCCATGGATGCTGTGTTCTTGGCTTTGGAGAGTGTGGTTTTTACCTGTGCAGCCATGATTACAGGAACTTTGCATTCTTCCGGTATAGAGATGGGCTCTTTAGAGGGTGAGAAGGGGGTAAAGTTAGCATTGAACCTATCTGCCAGGATGTTGGCAATATCAGTTGGGTCTCTATATTTAGTGCCATTGTGCTGTAACTCAGAGCAGATCTGAGTGTTGCCATTCAGATTCTTGACATAGCTATAGAATGCTTTGTGGTTGTCTTTAGAATCAGTGGCGATTTTGTTTTTGTAACTAGCTTTGCAGGATTTTATCAGGGATAACAGCTTCTTACTGAGGCTGACCAGGGAGCTCCTCCACTCATGGGATTTTACTCTCTTTTGCAAGAGTTTCTTCCTTCTGTTGTACAGTTTGTTTATGGCAGGGGACCACCAGACTGGCTTCCTTTTTTGGAGGATAGCGTCTTGGTTCTGTTTGGGATAGCATGATCCATGCACTCATGTAAGTGCTTATAAAGTGCAATTGTGTAGGATTCAGTAGTCGTAACTGTATTGTCCATCTGCATGGGTGTCAAGAAGTTCACCAATATTGTTTCTGAAGAAGTCTCGTTTTTATAGTAGACGAAAAGCGCTTAAAATAAATGATTTTCTTTGGAGACTACAGTTTTCATTTTTTAGTGATTTTTTACGGTTTAGAGTTCTTGTTTGTTGGACCTGATTTGTGTTTCATTTCATAGTTTGTTTGCCTTTTTTTCGTATTTCTTCGTAATTAGCTTATGGTCGGATCGGACCAATGAGGCATTGACTTCAGGTGTGGAACACCGGTCACTCATATTGGTAATGACTAGATCTAGGATATTGTTGCCCCTGGTGGGGGTATGGATAAGTTGATCCAGGGCATTGAAGTTTATGAATTCCAGAAAGCATTGAGCGAAGGAGTTGGTACATGAGTAGTTGTCCCAGTTAATGGTGGGGTAGTTGAAATCGCCAATTATTAGGGTGTTTGGTTGAACCCTAATATTTTCCAGTACATCAAGAAAAGAGGAGTGGGAATCCTGGGGCATGGTGGGTGACCTGTAGCAAGCTACAATTTGGATTGCAGTTTTGCCTAGAGTTAGTTGCACTTGGATAACCTTGGCTGCATTATGCTGAGCAACTAGCCTGGAGATGTGGATATCCTTAATGAATATGGATACACCTCCGCCTTTGGTGTTCCGGTCCAGGTTACATGGCCGAAAAGTGTGGTATGAGTTATAGCCTGGTAGTGCAGGGGTGCTCTCTGGAGCGTTGAATCAGGTCTCAGTCACTGCACAGATATCTATGTTCTCCATTTTAAGGAGTGCCTCGAGTGAGTGCATTTTGAGATTTAGACTTCTGGCATTGAGTAGCATCACCCTCAGTTTTTGCTTGCCTGTTCCTGTTACGGTGGTGAATTTGTCATTTGAACCTTGCCTAAAAAAGGCACTATAGTGGCAGCAAGAACCTTAGCCAGTATCCGGAATCCCAGGGGTGACAGGTGCAGGCCATATCTGGCAAAGCATCGTGGTCTGTCGACCATGTCATCCCAGGCAGACAGATACTGGATCCCTTTAGAATGGCATCAGAAGCTTAGCCAATTGTTGAAGTCAATCATTTTGTCCTTGTACTGCGGCATCATTCTGGGTGATGGCAGAATGCTACTCAGGGCTAGGGTCATACCTGCCTGGGCTACAAGATCGGAGAGCTCTTCCATGTCTCTTTTCATGTAGTCCAGGGAGGTACATCTCAGGTCATTCACACCAACATGGGCAATGACAGAGTCATATTTGTACTTGTTGTGGAGTGACCTGAGTGCGTGGGTTATGTGGCAGATCCTGGCACCCGACAGGCAGCTGACAGTAACATTCTCCTTGTTTAGCCTGGTGAGTGGGACATCAGTGTGCCTGACTATAGAGTTGCCTATGACTAGTGTGCTGGGTACGTTGTTTTGCCTTATTGGCTGTGGTTGAGTGGCACACTGAGTCTGCGGGCTATGTGTCATTTGGGTTGTGTTGAGGGGTGGAGGTTGCTTGCATTTCTGCTTTGGAGGTCTCTGTTGCTTGAGCAGATTATTATTGAGAGCCTCCGCAACTGTTTTTGTATTTCTATGTGTGGATTATGGTGGTGTAGATTTAGTGAGACTATGTGATGAGTGTGGTGTGGTGCAAGTGTTTACCTTCTCCTCTTGACTGTCAAGTTCAGTCTTGATTGGAGAGAGCTTTACCTCCAGTTTGGCTAGATAAGTGCATCTCTCACAGGTTGTAGTGTTGGGTGGTAGGAGGAGAGGGTTGTCTGTGTACATGAGGAAATTTCTACATTGCCCCAAGATGCCCAGATTCATCAGATTGACAGCAGAGAACACTGGGAGCTGACCCTTGGACATGCCTGAATAAAAAAAACTATTTTCCTCTAGATAAGTGAGGAAAGTGAGTACAAGAGCTGTTTTTCTCTAAGCAAGTGAGGAAAGTAAGTACCAAAACTGTTTTCCTCTAGGTAATGAGGAAGGTTGAGTGCTGTAGTAATTAGTAGGTTATTTAGTGCTTACAAGTTCTGAACAAGTGCTGATCACGAATAAGCAAATTCAAGTGCTAAAAATAAGAATCTATATGTGGACTAAACTAGTTACAGGAAAGGGGGGAAACAAGTGCAAATGTGGGCTTTTAAATCAGAAAGTTGAGAGAGATGGAAAAATTGCCCAAACGGCCAATAACTACAATTTCTGGACCAAAACCACTCCTTGTGTGGTAGATAGGTTACCTAGTGCTTACTACTCCCATTGATAAGCTAGAAGGCTTCCCTCCATCACAGAAAGCTTGTGGGGGGGGGGGGCTCAGAGGCTTACATACAGTCCTGGGTACAGCAAATCTGAATCTGGACTACACTAGTTACAGGAAAGGTATTTATTTTTGTCTTTTTTTTTATATATACAGAAAAGTAGCTAAAACAGCAGTCAAAACAATTCAAATACAGTGCAAGCTAACACACTTGAGTATGTAGCAATGTTAGAGCAAACAGTTTAAAAAATGCAATTAAATTAAAAATGACTAAAAACAATGCAGAAGGAGTCTATTAGGTAGAATGAGGTAAAGAGATGGGACTGGGGGGAGTGTCCCAGATCAAATCTACAGTGGGGCGGGCAACTGCAAAAACCTCAAAATTTAAACAACAACACAGAAATAGGGAGGGTGGGTATGGGAAAACCAACACCTTCAGCAGAGATCTGAAAAACTATACAGTGAAGGAAAAATAACAGTGCACAACTCTGAAGTCAGCCAGCAATGATATAAAATTAGTCAAACAACAATTACCAGTACACAACTCTGAAGTGCCAGAAAAATATACTCAGCTCTGTATATCTCCAGATAGTTTGAAGAGCACTCTTTCAGGACACAGGGAGGCTCCAACAATGACCAGCCACAATGAAAGGTATAAACATATTTAATAATAAATAATAAAATAAAAATCATGAGAATT
Source organism: Protopterus annectens (assembly GCF_019279795.1). Taxonomy (NCBI): domain Eukaryota; kingdom Metazoa; phylum Chordata; order Ceratodontiformes; family Protopteridae; genus Protopterus; species Protopterus annectens. The sequence goes on along the minus strand of NC_056728.1, from coordinate 1,719,298,553 downwards.
ATAAATATCTAAGTACAATAAACAGTAGAGTTTTAGTCACAGGAGAAATAAAAATAACACAGATGGACAGATTCAAACAGATGCAGAAGAACACTACTTAACTACTTAACTAATCTCACTGTATTTCCTGACTGTCTAAAGAATAAAGAATAACTTTTCCTTAGTTAACTTAATTAATACAGCAAGGCAAGATAGGATGCTGAGAGGCTTACTTCAACCAGACAAGCTGATGAACTTCAAACTGACACCAAACTGGACTAACTGCACTGTGATAACTGTCATAGATGTTTATATCAGGATCCAAAGAAAACAAAACAAAACAAGACAAGTTGCTAAGAGAGTTCCATCCTCTCAGTGCTGGTTATAGAATGACATCACATTTGATGACCTGACTCTGGTACATTACACACTCAGAGCTTTTCTAAAATCTGTTGCAGTATCTGAAAGATATAGAACAATTTCAAAAACTTCTACTCTTCTCTTCCAGAATTATTTGTTTAAACATAGACATTTAATCAGTTATAATAACACTGTTGATACATTTAACACAAGCATCTGTACAAATCAGTGTGACAGTCAAACAACAGAAAACTATTTACAAAACTCCAGCTAACTGTGCCGTCAGATTCAACACATGCACTGCCCCACTATCCCTGGCAAATCTGTCACAAACTGTCTCTTTGTTAACTAGAATAAATAATCTTAACTCATGTACTTTTACACCCCAAGGAGCTATTAAATTATACCACACTTCATACCTGTCCATTTCTTTTTTTCTTTACTTTGAATCCTTACCACATACTTTTATTTTTCAGTTTCTTCTGCCTTCTTTTACTTTCTCTGCATGTTTTCTTTTCCTTCTCACCATTAGTATTCAGGATTGTCTCTGTATCCTCCTTTTGTATTTTCTCCATAACAACCCCCCCCAAAAAAACAACAATTCCTTCATTCATTTTCTGTCTCACTCTGCACCACCATTTCTTTAAGTAAATCCCCCCACAACCTTTCTGACTGGAGGGTTGTGATTATACATCCATCATTTGGTGACTCATCTCCATCAAACAGATTTTTTGAAACATTTCCTCAGAATCCTGCACACATTCTCCAGTCTCAATATTTGCTTTCTCTTCCAACTATTTCACCACTCCATCATCTCCTTCTGTCTCCATCTGCCTCTCTGTTAATCTGGGCCATTTCTGCATCTAGAATGCAAACAGGAAGTGCTCCTCCAAAATGGGTCCACTCATAACAATGGCGAATAGGGGAAGTTCCATAATGCCCTGGCCAAATTTCCCCTAGTGGTGTAAATACCACATTGGTTCTCCACAAAAGAGGATACCACCCTAGTGGGACTAGCCTTGCCAACAAAAGATAAAAGTAAAAATTAAAAAAAAAATGTTCACATTAATCTGCATCAAGTTAGTCAGTATGAACAGCTTTATTATCAGCATTGTGATAACAGTGAGAGGAGGAAGGCAGAGAATGGTTAGGAGTGGTTCTGTTTTGGAATAGAGTATTTACTGAAAACTGGAGGCAGGGTGTAGTATGCAAACAGTTAAAATACAAGGCAAGAGTGAATTAGAAATGGGGAGAGCTAATGCCAAAAGATAGATAGTATGTACTGAAATATGAAGTTAGTATTCAAAGGAAATTTCAAGTTAAAATATAAAACTGAAACAGAAAATGTGAGAACTGCTACACAAACTTTACAGCACTTACACAACTGGACCATGGTCTAAGAAAAGAAATGCTCAGAAAATTCTGCAATACTTAAAACTTTAATTTTTTTATTCACAGCCTACTATTAAGTGATGATAGCACTAAAATCCCACAAGATGTTAAGGATGGTGCATTGCTATGTGAGAGGCTGAAAGTCTGGCAGTTAATAAACAGGATTAAGGCTAGGAACTGCTTCCCATGGTACAGAGTTTGATTCCTTCAGACTTCATTTGCTTACCATGTTATCTTGAGCAAGTCACACAGCTGACAGTGATTTGGGGTAATTGGGAATTTGGGCTAGACTATAACAGTCTCCTGGACTGCATGTAGTAATTACCTGTGACAGAGTTGTATTCCATTTTCAGCTCAACCAGATTCAGGTCTGAGGAGATAATATGTACACAGACACTCTGGTGTGCTCTCACTGAGCACTTATTTTAGTTTTTTTTCCCATTCAGCTTATAAATGGAGTAAAAGAGACTTAACTGGCACCGGAGATGCCCTGATATGGCAGAGTAAGCAGTTGGTAACTGCAGTATTAAAAGGAAAGGATATGTTGTCAATTAACTTTGTCTGAGTGTGTGACAGTTTTAGTTTCAGTTTTGTGGTTCCTGGAACCTAGGGCCAAAATGTAACTGACTTCCTCCAGTAAGGGCAAAATTCAGATGGCATTTAACCCACTTAGACTTGCTTTCACCTCCAGAGCATCCCTACAATTTTACCACATTTAGATCAGCAATACACTTGAAAGGCTAATAAAATAAGAAAAAATATGACTTTAACACATCTACACTTTTTACCTGAGATCATAAAGCATGTGAATTAAAAGAACTTGCACCTTACTTTGTCACATAATTGGACATGGTGGCATGCTCTGTATCCCTGATTTCTTAAGCACACTTTAATTGGACTATGGTGCAGTGATAGCATAAAAGCAAAAGGTTCTCCCGTTCGATTCTCGACTGGAGTGTGGGGAGTGCCTTCTCTGTAGAGTCTGCATGCTCTCCCCGCGGTTGGGTGGGCGTTCGAAAGACATGCGTAAATGGGTGTGCCTTGGTTGAACGTCGAGCTGGCACCTCGGCATTCATGAAAATGTACTGCCAATAATTAGCGGACCGGAGTTCTGCTGTGGCGATCCCTAACCGGGTAAAGCTGAAAGACAACAACTTTAACTGGACTATAAGATTATCTCACTGCATGCCTGTGGTTTTCTCAAGGCCAAGTGATTGCCCCAAAGTCAGGTAAGTTAAAGTTGGAAGCTGTCTGTTGTCTGCTTAACATAAACTCTGGTAGATGTATATAGGTGGCATCAGGAAATATTCTGTTAATTTTGGCAGACATCTGTATTAATCAGCAAATTATGTATACATTCACTTCCAGATGCAGCTGTGGACATCCCCACTTTACATGTACACATTTATCTTCCTAGTTATTCTTGGCTTTATTTAACCATAATGTGAAATAAATAATTTTAAGTGCTTAGCTAGTATTGAAAAAACCAGCCTGATGCAAACAGAGTGTTACCTCTATATGAAAGCCAAATGAGGGCTTCATAACACTGCTTGTGCTTTGCTTTAAGTTCATACAATAAGCAACATACACACATTTAAGTATAAAGTGGCATACTTTTTATTGCAACAAATTGGTTCTTCAGCTATTTTAGAAAGGCTAGCAATGCAATTTTGTGCTGAACATCCTTGTTTCTCAGTGCTACATTTAACAACTTTGGTTCACCATGCAGCCATAGTTATTTCAGGCATGGCTTTGTTTTATTTGGGCTAAATACATCAAGTTAAAGAGTACAGAGAGCTAAAGAGATGGAGTTTTAATAGAACTTTTGGTAGCTAAAATGCTGGTGCCACAATGTTCACATCTGTATTAGAATGTGCCACTTACAATACAAGATATTGACAAGGTCAAGTGATACAAAGATGAGTACTATACAAATACATATACAGGTGTTAAAGATGCAGACATTCAGAGACACAGATTTCTTGACATACTGTATATGTTATTAATGTTCACACACTGTTACATGGACAAATATAAATCTTAAATGAATGCATATTGCCAGTAGCAGAATATAAATAGATACGCAAAAGCAATTGCAAAAATAAGCAGTCTATCTTATAAGAAACAAGCATTTTGCCTAATGTTAGGCAAACTATGTAGTCTTGTATAACCCTATCTTTGGAGACTGTTCCAGGGTTAGATGTTTAAAGAGAGGAAGATGCTGACATAAGAAAACTCGTGGTTTATGGAGTTGGCCTATTTGCTACAATTAAACACCAGATCAGCTGAGCCTCCATTAATAAATTTCTCCATTTCCTTTCTATTTATTTCACACATATTCGTGTAGTTTTCCTCTGGTGGATGTTCCCATGTGTGTCTTGTCTCTGGAATCATTCCTCTCAAATACATATCCCACCTTTTTTTTTTTTTTGCATTTAATGCCTGTGCTCAGCTACGACTCTCTGTCCATTGACTAGTCACTTCCCTCTAGTATGGTTTCACAAGGTGTATCTGACCCCCTCCCCCCACTGACTGGTATGCAGGAGTTAGGCATGCTGCTTAAAGAAGGTTCTACCTTTGAGTGTTTCAGTATCAATTTATGCTAACAACAATATACAAAAAAGGACTAACCACAGTACCGACTAGTCCTACCTTCTATCACCGTTGTGCTGTCTTCTTATCTATCTCCAATTTCAGGTCATAGCCCTACTTTATTTCATTTTGTGAATAGCCTTCTATCATACCTCTCAGCCTGCAAATATTGAAAATAAGAACAAAGTCCCTTGAAAGGTAGTTACATCCAGCTAAAAATATGGATATCTAAATGGCATAAAATCTGAATACCAAACAGCATACAACTCTTACTGCTTCCAGTAGGAATGTGGGATGCTACTCCGAAACATGTTTAAAAAAAGTGACAAAATTATGGAAAAATATATGCACATTATCAAAGAGGCAGTGTAAAATATGTAGAACTGTATTACAAAATTCTACCACACAAGCCCCGGGATTCATGGAGCTTGCGCCAGGAGCAGGAGTAGAATTGGTGTTCAAACACCAAATATGGCCGGGGAGCGATCCAGGTACGAGCTGTTTTCATGTGCACTACTTGCGTACGCTTCGTCAGCACAGCTCCTGGCTCCTGTATGCTAATCACCCCATTTGCAGCAGTGTAGTATGCAAATGAAGGTATTTAGTGATCCAGGAAGTGGTGCAGGCATAGCGTAAGCATGCAGAAATGTAAACCATAAAAAACGGTTTACATTACTGCAAACATAAAATCGGAACCATGTCAGCCAGCCACACCCTTGCATTATAATGTTAATATATGCCAATGGCTAAATATATAGCCATTGGCATAACAAACATGTACAAAATGTAAAAATAAGCAAAAATGTTCTTTTTTTTTTCCACGCTACCGCAAAGTTTAAGTGGAGGGCAGTGGCGCAAATGGGATCGTAAGAAAAATAGAAAAAAATAAATAAAGGTGCATTCGAACACAATTCATGTTTTTCCCATAATAGTCAATGGCAGGCATGTTAAACTACACCATGGTGCAAGGGTTGCTAAGGAGCTGCATCAGTGTTATGCACGGTTTCTAGGAATTAGTAGGCAATCCTATGCAAATGAGAGGAGCAATACTGAATCACATATTCCCCCCTGGTGTAAGGATGGACCTCACAGCATAGTGTTATAACACTGAGGTGTGACCATGAGATAAAGATCACATCAAGAGAGGGATGTGTTGCCCGTAGCTAAGCAAAGCTGAAGGAAGGGGTGTGTTGAACTGGCTTTAGCTTTGCTTAGCTGAGAGTACACAAGGTAACTGAGTATGCATGTGAACAAGATTAAAACACAATTAAACCCGGTAAACGGGTTTGCGTGGAGCGCACTGGAGCTTAAACAGGAAGGATATAAGGAAAAAAATAAGGAAGTGGTACAGCAGGGAAATTGGAGTACAAATGAGTAAGTAACACCTAGGAACCTACAGTGGACCATTGACAACAGCTAACAAGGCTGCTAGCAGCTACCTGCAGAACAGGAAAGGGGAGGGGCTGTACTGCAAAGAAAACAGTAACGTGTCACAGCAGAACAAAGCAGAATTGCATTATATCAGCTACATAACACATTTTGCAACACATGACTGGGTAGGGAAAGTACAAAACAAGAAAGCTGGCAGGTGGATGCAAGCCTGACAATGGGAGGGGATCCAGGTTTAAAAGGGAATTAAAGGGCAACAGATTAATCAAGACAAGCAAGCATAACTCCACACTACAGGCCCCACACTTGCAGTGCTCACTGTAAAACCCATAATTAAGATACCTTGCAGATGGAATTGCTCATACACAGCCAATGACATCAGCAGCATCTATAGCACAATAGTATAAAGTGTGAAAGCACCTCACACACACTTGTGTATTCCCATACACTCTGCACCATTGGTGTATACATACAGGGAAGTTTTAATATGTACATGTTAGGGGCTGCCATAGCTTTGATCCACCTGCATGTGTTGGAGACTGAAGGTGGTGTGGACCAGAGGAGGAGAAGAGTGTTCAGACCCAGGGCTACCTACCACGGGCTACATGATCTGGAGATAGTAGAGCATTCCAGGGTGGACAGGGACACCCTAGAGCAACTTGTGGAGCTGTGCCGGCCACGCCTCAGAGCCAGAACAAACAGAGGGGAACCCATCCCAGTGGATATGAAGGTATGTGTAAGCTTGAGAATACTAGCCACAGGTACCTTTCAAAGGCCAACTGGGGATATCATGGGGATCTAACCGGCATCAGCATCCAGGGTACTCCACCAGTTCCTGGATGCCATGTTACCACATGCCAATGAGCACATATACTTCCCCTGAATGCAGGAGGAGTTGGCCAGCAGTATGCGTCTCTTCCACAGTGTGGTATAATACCCGGAGGTACTGCGTGCAATAGACTGCATGTACATACACATCAAGTCACCACCCGGTGAGCAAGGTAGGTGCTACATAAACCACAAGGGATACCCCTCCATCAATTGCCAGGTCATGTGCAATGCCCAGGGCATTATCATGGATGTGTATGCTGGCAGCCCTGGAAGCTATCACGACTTCCACATCTGGCATGCCTCACAGCTTTATCAGGTATTTGCCAGGGGGGACATCCCATATGGCCACCTGATGGGGGATGCTGGCTATGCATTGGAACCGTGGATGATGACACCCATTAGAAATGCACACACACCCATGCAAGAACACCATAATGAGGCACACGTACAAACCAGAATCATCATAGAGCATGTGTTTGGGATGCTTAAATCATGGTTCTGTTGCTTGGCATATCCGGTGGAGCCTTGCAGTACACTCCAGCCATGTGTGCCCACATCTTCATAGTATGTGCCATGCTACACAATATGATCCTGCTGAAACAGCTGCAGCAGGAGCAGCATGGGGCAGGGCCACACAGCCTCCCACCATTGCCAAGGCCTGCACAGGCACAGAGTGACTCGGAGGAGGAACAACCTGAGCCTGCCCCAGTAGGTAGTTGGAGGTGTGCCCAGTATGCCCTGGCCTTGGCAAAGAGGCAACGCATAGCACATGCACTGACACAGTAGGGACCCATGGAATGACACCTCTCTCCGACTCACACATACAGTAAAAGGGATGCCAAACATGACACTACCTGTGCTTAACCATGTATAGGGAATGTACTATGTGCATCCGACATAGGCATCCCTGCAGCACCACCCTCAATACTGGGACACCCACAAGGTAAGTGACTCACACTTGCCAGTTGGGGGGTCACATACCCAACAACAGTCACAGCCAGCAGGATAGGTGTAGACAAACACAAAGAAATGCTGTACAATGGCCTCTGAATGAGTCCTATGGGTAACCCCACCCCCAGGCCTACACAGACGGACTACAGCAGGTTAGGAATTTGGATGTAATATGTAAAGGCTGGGAATTCAGAAACCAATATGTAGGTAATTAAAGGTAGGATCTGTAGTACACTGGTATGCCTCTAGCCAGCACGATAGGTATGACTACAGACTGAAATGGAGTACCCGACATATCAGTACAGTCATAGCAAATGTGTACAACTGTCAGGCGTGCTCCCCCATTCTATGTACACTTATAGTAACAGTCAGGTGTGCCCCCCCCACTCCTCTGTAGAAATGTAGAATCAGTCATGTGCCCCCCCCCCCCACTATGCAGAAATGTAGGAACAGTCAATGCCAATTGACTGATGGATACCCTGTAGACACAGCACGCTACCTGTCAGTGTACAAAACAAAGATCAGCACTGCAGTACAAACTACCTGGACTAGATCCATACATGCAATACACATGGCCATACTAGGCATGCTCACACACTTAGAGGAATGAAGGCAATGTCAGTCAACAGCATACTGAAAGGTCATACTGGGCATTCTCACACACTTAAACACATGAAGGCCATGTCTGCAAACACCAGTGGACCTGACAAATCTGGCAGTCGCAGTTCTTAGTGCAGGCACAAGTCAGTATGCACCTGCCCCTGCCTTGCACACACAGTGGATAGGAATACAGAGATATATGTAAGGACAACACACTATAATAAGCCAAAGGTAGATGGACATAGATGTGTGGAAGAGGGTGACCATGACAAGGAGCCATCTGGGCCTGTCCCACCCAGCACACAGCCAAAGGGCCCCAAACACTTGAGGTGCAGATGTCACTGCAGATACTAACCACCAGTATCTGTCAGCATGACAGACTATTGTGGTGCACGTGTCAGCTGTGCAACACGACTGTACAAGGAAGTGGTCATCTAGTAGCTGTATACACATACCTGTGACATATGACCCTGTGTGTGCCTGCATGTGGCATGTCAATCCCTACATGAATGGGATATGGGCCATGCACACACCGCCCTCCCCGTAGCAGTATTATGACATGCCTGCTGAGGTCATCCAATGTGAAATACACCTCTGGGAGAGCTGTAGATCAGTAATCTCCATGGCACATCTCATAACTGCGTAAGTCTGTAGTGATAAACTAGTTAGGTAGTAGTGCTAACCCCAGACTTGCCAAATGTGTGAGTGCATTTGTGTGTCTGTCCATCTGTCTCTGACTGTGTAGAGAGAAATGCTTAGTTGGCTACTCACACTCCGTACAATTCATATACTCAACATTGGCAAGGCTGCTGATGTCACTCACCTAGAAATACACCTCTGGGAAAATCATAGCCTAGTAATCCCTGTAGTGTGTCCTGTAACTGCGTACTCCTGTAGTGTGATATAGTAGTTAGGTAGGTGTTCTAACCCCAGACTTGGAAACTGTGTGTGTTTGTGTGTGAATCTGCATGTGCGTGTCTGACTGAGTAGGGACATGCTTTTTAGGCTGCTCACACTCCGTACAAATCAGATACTCAACTTTGGCAAGGCTGCTGATGTCACTCACCTAGAAATACACCTCTGGGAAAGTCATAGCCCAGTAATCTCCGTAGCGTGTCCTGTAACTGCATACTCCTGTAGTGTGATAAAGTAGTTAGGTACATTTTCTAACCCATGACTTGGAAACTGTGTGTGTCTGACTGAGCAGGGAAATGATTTTTAGGCTGCTCACACTCCAGACAATTCACATACCCAACTTTGGCAAGGCTGCTGATGTCATTCACTTAGAAATAAACCTCTGGGAAGGTCATAGCCTAGTAATCTCTGTAGCACATCCTGTAATTGCATATTGCTGTAGTGTGATTTAGAACCGTGGTAGGGTTCCATCTCCACCCATGGGAGTTCTAGATGTTTTGTGTGTGTTTCAATCCCTGTGTAGGGAGCAATGCATTGTAGGCTAGTCACCTGCAGTACAGATAAAACACCCTTCTTTGGTAGTCCTGCTGATGTCATTCATCGTGAAATACACCTTTTGGGAAGAAGTATTCCAGTAATGTCCATGACGCATATTATAACTACATAGTGCTGTAGTGTAATATACTAGTTAAGTAGGAGGTTCTACTCTCAGGCATGACATGTGTGTGTGTTTGTAACTCGTATCCTGTGTAGAGGTGGTTGTGAGTGTGTGACATCTGTGGGCAATGTGGAGGGGGGTTTGCTCATCACTTTTATGGTGGCCCTAATGTCAACCATACAGGGATAACAGATGTAAATTAGCTGAGAGGCTGGGGTGCAAAGCCATACCCATACATGTGGTATCAAGGCCAGCCAATCACAGTTAGCAACCCTACTATTACCCAGAGCACACACTCAACCCATGTGTCATACGCACACACATGCCTAGGCAACAGCCAATATGTGGGTAGTACCCTGCATATTGGCCACTGAAAGGAACTATGCAGTGATAGCAGTGGGCTACAGAGGCCATGTCACCCTGCCCATCTGTCCAATATGCACATACATGCAGACAGTGCACCTCCACCTTGTTCCCCAATGGACACCTGCACCATCTTTGGTGCCTTCACATGTGACTCACAACGGACATACCATGTGTGACACCATGCCCTGTATGGACAGATGACACTGGCATCAGGGAATGCTGTTAGCATGCTATCAATGTAGGTGCAGGGTAAACCTGATGCCCATTACCAGTTCCTGCCACTGGTGGCCAAGCCTGGCACATCTGATGATAATCTGTGTTCACAACATGGGCCAGACACCCCAGGTACAGGTCCACATGTCACTGTACATGCATGTGGGAGGTGTGCACATCCCAGGCACCATCCATGTCATGGGCTAAGGAACACATACATGGCAAGTGATGCACAGCATTGGCCACACACAATAGTCACCCAGGTGACTGGATAGGGGATGCAATACCCACCTTTGTGGGCAAATGCAGAAACTACAGGCCTGGCCTACAATGCAGACCATTGTCATGTGGCCTGATGCCAAGGTATACCCATCACCTACCCTTGTATAGCCTGCTGGCATGGATGACCACCACACACCCATGCAGACATGCACCCATGCATGTCAGAACTGGCACCCTGTGTGTATGGCCCTTGGGGTGCATGTGATACCTGCACACTGATGTGGTGTGGCAATCCCACTAGTGATGAGTTGCACTCCTGGTCCTGCCAAGTGTGTCAATGTGTGTGCGTCCCTGTGTGAGTGTGCCTGTGTTGATGCTGGCACCTGTTCATGCAGGCAGGCACGTGTACCATATATCTACCCTATCCATGTTGCAGATGTCACTCATCATCACAAATATGTTCCGAGTGCTCCACAGCAAGTAACCTAGGTGGCGCATCCAATAACTGCATTGCACTGTGATAGCACTACATAGTTGTTAGGGGTTTGATACTCTGTGCTGGTAGGTGAGTGACACAAACATGCTTCTGTTTTACTCACCCACCCCTCCCTGACATGTATTCACCTCTGTATGCTTCCCCCACTCCCTATCTGGTGGATGTGGAGACCCGCACCTGATATGCTTAGGCAGCAGCATGTGCATTTCAAGTGATACTCATGATCAGCTGATGGCCTCTGCACGAATTGCAGCCCTCCCCTAGCTGATTGCATGTGGAACAGCTGTGGTAACATTCCCATAGCCAATTGCTTGGAAACACACTCCAATACCTAGGAACATCATGGTGGTGTTGGCCCATTTCACTCACTGTGAGCAGGAACTAGATCTGTTGTTTGGCAAACAGCATCTCAGATGGATTGGGGATTTACCTCTAACAACATACACTGTGGAAAGAGGCCAACAAACAAGAGGGAGATGTGCCTGACCTGACTACAGACTGTAAGTGCTGCCATACTGCATTTGGAGTAATGTTGGTTTAACAGTGTTTGTCTGGATATGCCTATTGTACATGTCGCAATACCTGCCATGTCAGTTCCATGTATATGAGGAATCCCTATCTGCAGGGTCATCTGCAAAATGGGCAGAATTATGCCTTTGGTTTCATGTGTTAGCCACGGTGAATCTCTCTGTGAAATGCAGAAGGTAGTGTGAGGACTGCAGTCTGTAAAAGGTGAAGGCCGTGACAGTTACTGACTCCATATCCCTCATAGGACATATGTTGCAACAAACCCCGTTACAATAGTAAATGTATGAGGTTATCACAGTAACATGTCTATACTGGCCATGTGTAAGTGCTGTCAGACACACCTCTGTCAACCATTGTACAGATGATGTGCATGAAGTGGTGCATATGTGCTTTACACCATAAATAGTGTCATCATTTCTGCTGACAAGGCAGTGATATATCAGACTGCTACACATGTCATGTACAGTAGGGGTCATACTACATGACATAATCTGGACAATCTGTGGATGTTTGTACAGTACTGAGGTCTGTGTAGTGATGGTGAATGTCGGCAGTGTGTGTATTGCTAATATGTACTTTAGCCTGTGTATAGACTGTGGTGGATGTAATTGTTCCAGCTCCCCTTCTATGTGATGTTACATGCTGCCCCACTGTATGGTACCATTTTGCTGTACATGTTTGTATGGCCATACACACACATGTCCCATACCACAGGCAGCCATCAGACCAAACTGTGTAGCAGCCCAGTATATGTAGGGCATTCTTTGAGTGGCACATATGAAGATGGTTTTGAACAGATAGTCCATATACTGTAATGTTATGCTAGCTTACCATGTGTGGCTGTGGCCGTGCTCACATTGGTTGTGGTTATGCACTGTCACACAGGTGTATCTTACCCTGTGCTGTGGCATGGCTGTTGAGCCTGCTATATATGCAGGTACATGTGCATTCCCCCATAGGAGATGTAGGTCAGTGTTGAGCCAGTCTGCCTGTAGCCTGCCCAGTGCATTGTGACATGCCTAGCAGCGTAGTGTACTTACCCAGTGAGATGTCATGTGCAAATACATGCCAGATGTACTGCTGGTGGGCCTCCCTTAAAGGTCATGTATGTCAGACAGAGCAGTGGGATGCTGTACAGATGTATGTCAATATCTAGTGAGTAGTATGTGTCCATGGCACCCCTGTACCAGCATTCATTATGTGTCAGGCCACACAGGAGTGTGTGAATCCAAAACCTATGGTGGCGAATGTTTACATGTCGTTATGTGTTCTACCCATCTACATGGTTGTCTACATCCATAACGTCAGGCCTGGTACACATGTTGTGCAATAAGGGATTATGTATAAACGTCTGGACTGTACAGGGTGTGTCCAAAGTTCCACATATTAAATGCTAGCGGTGGTACTCTACAATAAGTTCCTTAGGATGTCTGTCACTAGGCAATGGCACACATGTTATGAGCAGATGTCACCTTCCACACACACCATGTCTGTGAAGACAATCCCAATGACAGTAGGAATAGTCTAGTAATGTACCTGCTATACATACTTGACATCCCCATGCAGTACGACTTTGGGACTATAGGGCTGGGGTAGGGCTACACACCAAGTCCAGGACATTTGGTGGAAATATATGTACATAGACTTATCCAGATAGCCATATATATATATATATATATATATATATATATATATATATATAACACACACACACACACACACACACACATATGTTTATACATGTGTACTACTTCCAATTAACACTGTCATAACAACTACCCACTATAAATCCCTACAGCATGTGGGTGTGGTCCCTTTACATATCCTGTGTGATGGACATCCTTCCTGTTCGTAGGCATTATTGTTACAGACAGCAGGTATCAATACCTCTTACAGGAGAACCTGCACACTCAGAGTGGCCACATATTTGTAGGAGAAGCAGGAACTACACACAGACTGTGAGTAGAGTTGTATTATGCTTTGCATAGTACCGGTGTTACAGGGTGTGTGTGTGTGTGTGTGTGTGTGTGTGTGTGTGTGTGTGTGTGTGTGTGTGTGTACATACTAGTGTACCTTGGAATGCAGTCTGTCTGCACAGCTCACTACTGTGGGCCTATCCTCTTGATGGACAGAGGTATGCCTATCATGTGTTGTCCGTCCACCACACAAGTCCTGTGTCGGATATTACACTGGCAGTGTGTGCGGTGCATGCTATCAGTACATGGCTACATCCATTTCTGTGTCTAACCTCAATTCCCTGACTAAGGGTATGTTGCAGACTATCCTGTAACACCAGCACCTTGCTTAGTGTATGGCAACAGTGTTCCACGTATGTGCCTGTGTTCCAGCTTCTGTCCTCCATCTACATACCAAGCTTTGCACATATGTCATGCTGCTGGGGGTTGTTCTGTAGTGGGCTGTGAGTATATCACACTGCCATTGTTGCCATTAGTCCACTGCTGTTGTATCCCCCACACATACAGTGTGGCTGGGGCCATATATGTGTTGGCATCATCTACACAATACATGTGTGCCCGTATGCACTCCAGGGGCCTGAGGCCAGTGTTAGTAACAGTGATATATGGGCCTGTATTATTGTGTGTAGATGGGAAGCACCATAAATGACCTAGGCTATTGCTAAATGTGGGGGCAGCAGGGGTGGGCTGCTACAAGGTAACTGGATGTACAGTACCATATACTTCACCTAGAGTGACATTACTTACATGAATTGGGGTACTGCAAGCCTACTGCCCCCTGCCATACAGACTGTCCTGCTTGTCGGTGTGCTCGTGATGGTGTCAGTTATGTCTTGATAAGTACCAGTTGCAACCCATTAGACCACAAAATGTCTTTATCTCCTGCCTCGTGAGTTTGTACAGAGTGTAGATAGAGGCTGCTGAACTACACACCTGCAGTACATACTGTTGATTGTTTGGTATCCTGTGGGCCAGTCTGTCTTCACTATTGTACAATTTGAAGGGATTGGATGGACAGCAATAGTTATGAACTTTTACAGACTACTGTAGTAGTTGAACAGTTTCACAGTTGCAGTACTCTGTTTATATGTTTGTCAGTATCTGAGCAGCTATATGGCATGGCATATAGAACTGTTATAGTACAAAATTAAAGGATTCCCATGTCTGCAAACCTGTGTGTGGTGTCTTTCCTATGGTCTTTCTATGGCTATATGTTGCAGGCAATGATTGACAGTTGTATGGGTGGCCTATACAGTGTCCAGTTGTTCAGATGTTAACAGTAGGCATAGTGGCCGTTTCATATTGTGTGCACCTTCTACATATGCATCTTCCTGTACATATGTCTGTGTGCGTATGTGTAGTCACATGTGTATATATATATATATATATATATATATATATATATATATATATGTGTGTGTGCATATCTGTATCTGCATATCTGTGTCTGTGTATCTGTATCCTGGGGATGTTGATGGCTTCCACATAGTACATGTCCTATGGGAGGCAGACTGTACTTGGTAGTGTATTGCAGGGTGCACATGTTTGGCTGTGGAGGGATGCCTATCCATACAAGACATATAGTGTGAGGGCCTCTCAACCCCAATAATGGTGCATGTGAACATATATGTATTTGTTAATCTGCCATTGCTATGTATAGATGTATGGCCATATATACCTATATATATATATATATATATATATATATATATATATATATATATATATATATATATATATATATATATATATATCCACTAACATATATATGACTATGTCCGTATATGCCTACATAGATACATATCTGCGTACACATATGTAAGGTGCTGTGTATACATAGACATATAGGTGCAGACACATATATGTGTCGATTTAGGCATATGCATGTATATATGTGCATATATATTGATATATATGCATATAGCTTTAGAAATTATATATATATATATATATATATATATATATATATATATATATATATATATATATATATATATATAGCTAGATATGTTGTATCTGTTTAGATATTAATATATTTACATGCACATACGCCTAGATGTTGGTATACATTCTCTGTACTGTTGCATGACTGGACTGGATGATATGTTTCTGAAAACATAAAATATTTTTGTATCTGTCATGGCTTAGTGGTGAATCACTTTGGCTATGGAGTGCTGGGTCCTGGGTTTGAGCCTAGCAGAGGCTGTGTATTTTGTTGCTAGGCAGAACAAAGACCGTTGGATACGGAGTGATTAAGGCACTTTTAAGGAATTGTGAGCAAGTGTGCACGGGTTTACATGACGGTAAGCACTGCTAACCTCTGGTTACACTTCCTTATACTCAGTTAGCGTCTACATTGCTTAATCTGTGTAGGCAATGCTTGCTCCCACGCAAACGCACTTAAACACGCTTACGACTGCTTGTATAGCTTACACCTAAGGGTTAAATGTATATCCAACCCAGGTAAGCCTCAATGCATAATTAATTACCCATGGTTCAAAGCTCCCCAAACACCCACCTCCACACTTCACTGACACAGCAGTCATCCATTCTCCAGTTGGAAACATGGTGTAACCACACCACTAAACATTGGCCACTCCCTACTCCTCTGGACCCATCCCATAGATTGACTCACTCCAAGCATCCTCAGACATCCCAAACTTTTAGTCCACACACATTGGTGAAATGAGTTACCACTAAGACACTATTCCCAATTTTTGGGTTGTCCCACCTGGGACAAACATGTCTTTGTTTCAAGATTAGACTTAATGGGTCAACACTGTTGCAACAGGCCACTAATATGGGAGTATTTTAACATGGCACATGCATAGAAACAGATGTGAATATTTATAAACCAATAGGACATATGTCCCAACAAAGGTTAGGAGTGTAGACATACCGAATGAGTTGTGTAAATCGGTTATTTTTGCACATATGGTAGGGGTGAGAGAGAGAGAGAGAGTTCAGTTAACAACTAATAAATCCTTGTAGTTTTCACAACATTCATAGTCACTGCAGTGGTCTGTCCCTTACACGTATTATTACACTACGCATTGGCCTTATATTGTACAATGGTATGTTTGTAGATTAGTACGTACAGGACCTGTGTCTTATGTACAGGCTTGACAACATGCAGGTGTTAATGCAACATGTTTTGAGATTGCTCTCATACACTTTGGGTGAGATGCTGGGATGACAGGTTTGTTTGCATGTACAGTCTCTGACTATGTACAAGTATGACTATCAGTTATATGTCATTAACAGCTGCCTACATTTCTTGGATCATCACACTAATTTGTCAGGGGAGCAGGGCAAAAGGCAGGTGATGTGGGCCATTTATCTGGACATACTGGGCAGATTGGAACAGTTGAGGGGTATGAATATGCATACCACTCTCTCTTTGATCATTCTAGCAAAATCTGTACAGTTATTAAGTGTTAATATGCATACAGCTTTCTCTCTGAACATTCTAACAAGCTCTATACAGTTGTGTGGAATGATTATGCATACAATTTACTAGCACTCCTGGGATTCAAAGCCCTGCTGTGTGTGACAAAGGCATTACAGTTAAGATCGCTGTACACTGTGCTATCAGGCAAGTGTTGTGAAGCTTTGCAATGTTTTCTGTCTAATATGACTGACCTGTTTGCACTTCCAACATTGTTGTACAGAACTTCATACACATTTTATCTGCATACCACAGTGTGGGTAACACTGTTTACTACAACGGTACTATTTAATAACTGCAACAGTACAACAACAGATGACTGCAGAGTAAACAGAAGCAATGCAGGGGTTATTCCTTTATTCGCAGCATATTACACAATTCTGTATACTAGTACAACACTTACTGAGGCTCTTACATTTATTTGTTATGACAGTACATGCAGGCTATTTACTAACCTGCCTCGCGATGTATCCTTTGCAATCTAGCATCATAGGCTTGCTGGTTCACAGCACGCTCATCTGCAGCTATCAGAGAAATACAGTGATATTTAGCCATACCTATCCATAGTGTACACAAGCTAGGCAATTATTAACTACTTAGTGGAAGGAGTACTTATTCAGTTCTGGGGCATCCTGCATCTGCCTTACTTCCTGGATCCACTGTTCCAGGACATCCCCCCTCCACTGCTTCAGGCCGGCATGGTGATGCCTGACCTGCTCACCAGTCGGGGGATACCTGTGGCACTAGTGAGGTCATGGGCGAGACTGTCCCAGGCCACCATTTTGTACTGCGAGCCCTGGTAATGGCCCTGCAGTAGTCTCCTGTCATGGTGCTTTACCAGGAGCCATACCATGAATTTGGACTCCTGGATGCCCCAGCACTGCACTCTAAAGCAAGTGCCTTCTCCCACTCCAGCCATTCTGCCTGCAGGGGGATGCTACAACCAGTTATGAGCCATATTCCTGCCTCTTCGGTTTAAGTAGGTCCGGATTCCCGCACTTTTCTGTAATTGGCCGGTTTCAAAAAGGTTAAGCTATGGGCACACCTGCTTACTTCAGGTTGGCACTGTTTAAAGAGGTATACCTATGGGCAGATTGTATTGGCTTCTCTACACATTGCTTACACTTACTAAGTTGGGCTGTGATGAGGTTAGCATTGCTTACTGGTTATCTAGCATTATATTTGCCTTTTGGCACCAATTTATTATTCATTATATATGTGCCTGGTATCCGTGATTCATGTGTAAATACACTGTATGGGGTCCTGTGGATTTCAAACCTTTATTATGAAGACAGCTCAACTCTATGCTTACTGCAGTACTCCAATTCACATATTTATGGTCTGTAGCGGGTTATAGAACATCACACTGTACATAGTTTCAGTTCACGTTTGATTCGGTTTTCCTGTGGTGAGGATTAGTTTGCTGATACCACCTTTATATGTATTGTTATGATGGCTTAGTGGTTAACTACTGTGATTGGGATGTACAGGGTCCTGAGTTCTAGCCTTGAAGAGGCTGTTTATTTTGTTGCTGGGCAAAACATGGGACGTTGGGTACAGAGTGATTAAGGCACTTTAAAGCAGTTGTGAGCAGGTGTGAGTGGGTTTGCGTGGAGCTAAGCAATGCTAAACTCCGGTTACAGTTTCTTACCCTCAGTTAGCTTCTACTTTGCTTAATCTGTGTAGGCAATGCACACCCCCATGCAAACGCACTTAAGCATGCTTACTGGTGCTTATATATGCTTACTACTGCTTATTTATGCTTAAACCTGCTTACTAGTGCCTTATTCTTTATGAAACTAACACTTTAATTAATTAAATTAAGTAAACGTTTAATGCAGTACTTCAGTTCACATTTACATGTTATTATGTAGGTTATACAGCAAAAGGATGTTAAAATATGTTATTATACACATTCCACATGGAAAATTATATGTGCAGCAGTAGGACTCGAACCAGGAATGCCTGTTCGTGATGCGGATGCTCTGACCACTACACTATTGACATTAACGTTGATTCCGTATGTGTTTTTCTATTTGGATGATTTTGACGTGTAAGCTATGCTAAGCAAAGGGCAGCGATGCACAAACACGCTGTGCTTTGCTTACATTTTCAATAACGAAGAGATACAACAGTAACATAGGGACATGGGGAATTTAAATGTAATAGTTATAGGGACAGAGGCTCAACATTCAACTATGTGCTTGTGTGTTTACATCTTTGATTTTATGTCAGTGTTCGTGGACACTCTTGTATGCTTTGCATACATTTCGGTATCCATGGACACTGACATATTGCTTACTATTAGAGGCAGGCTCTAATAGTAAGCAATGTAGGTTGTGCAACTGTGGGGGCATGTTTAAGCCTCCGTAAAGCACTTAAACACGCCCCCTGCACTCGCACACGTTTCCTGTGCATGTCGAGGGTGCGGCAGCATGCCCTCATAAATATTCATATGGTGCTGCTGCACCATCTCTGAGGAGGACACTCGGCGCAAGGCTAAAACCGTCCTTCTGCCGAGCTTCATGAATCCCGGGGAAGGTCTTTTATTTTTGCTTTAGAAAAAGGAATATGTAAGATGTTTGTCCTCTTTAAATTATTGTTACCACAAGTTTGTTGGTCATTTAGTGTGTTTTCTGTGTACTAAATCACTTCCCTGCACGTGACTGAGGTGAAATGCCTTGCGTGTCAGTAGCCATAAAAAAAAAAACATAAGCAACATAATGCTGAGCATGGTTTCTCAAATCATTTCCAGTGTGGTTTCTAAGTATGCGTAGGTAACAATTCACATGTTTTGGGAGATTTCTCCCTTGTTTGAGTTGGTGCAACCATGGAGTTGGTTTATACACACAAACACACACACACACACACACACACACACACACACACACACACACACACACACACACACACACACACACACATATATATATATATATATATATATATATATATATATATATATATATATAAGTTTATATAGTTATACATAAGTTTGGGAATGTATTAGGGGCTTGCACCCCTGCAAAAACAACTAAAATGTTTTTTTCAACCTTTTAGATTTTGAGCATTTTTTCATACTTTCGGCACTTTGACTTTCAGAAAGTCATTGGTTCATAGCAGAACCATAATAGACAGTTTCAAAAATCATGTGTGATGTTGGCGGGGTTTAGACAATTGTGTGAAGGGTTAAATCAAGCCTGAAAATAGGGACATACCTCCAAAAATAGGGACATCCTGTGCAGGGGTAAAGACTGAAAACAGGAATGTTGGACCAAAATCGGGAATTTGAGAGGTTTGCCTTTAATGAATCTGAATATTAGAGGCCACAATGAAATCAAGATGTCCTTCACTCTCATGACCCACTCTGTCCATCTCAGTAGTGATCTGTTTTTCAAGCTAGGATCAAGATGAACTAACAAGACCTGTTCTGTGTGAAGCGAATGACTTTGTCAGCATGTAACGCAATTAGCATACAAAATGTCCACTACCCTGAGATAGAAGTAAGACTTAACAGGCCTGTGTTTGTCCAGTTCATTCTTGACCTACTTGTATACATGGAGAATTATCAGCATCCTTCAGTCTGAATTACCACTATAGGTTCAAAGAAGAGACTATTAAACATAAACTAGCACCCTTGTGTACCTTATATGAACTCTGTGTCTTATCTACCTGATGTCACTGTGCTTTCTCCTGGGTCACTGCTATGTTTCCATGCATTCCCTGATGGCTAGCATTTCTGTACTCTCCTACCTTTTCCGGTAGCCCAGTGTCCTACTGATTGAGTCCTTCCACATTCCCCAGCATATATAACAAGTTGCTTTTAATCATCTTATCACAACTGGTCATTTGTTTCTCTAGGACTGCATTGCTTTAATAGATAAGGCCTCCTTGTTGCATTTTCCTCCTCTCCAAACACTTTTATTTCATTCTTTTCAAGTTCCTGGGTGAATCACAGAGCCTTTTCATTGTTATCACTGTTGTCAGTTCCTGTCCATATTCTCTGGTGTATTACTCTGCATTCTAACAGACTGAGGGCAACCTTGTTGCATTCATAGAACTTTTATGTTTTTGTCACACCACCCAGCAGTGCTTCAGAGGCCATGTACCACACTGTAATGGGATCACTGTTGCTTAGCGTATCTCTCCTCTCCCCCTTATCACCTATGACTAGTCGGAGGGAGTTTTGTTTCTTAGTGTGAGTCCTCACTTTCTATTTGAGTCAAGCACCTACCACAATTCCATCCTGGATGCAAACACTTCCCAGTCTATTTATGAAACAGTAAAGGTCTCCCATGTACTGATAATGCTTTTGAGTTTGCTGCCAACATTTATTCATACTTCTGAACACCTATGTAATGTGCCACCAGACAGGGAGGGATCCCTTGACACTTGCTTATGCTTTTGTCAGCCTAAACTTACTTGTAATCTTGTAATGAATACATCCGACGAAGCCCTCCTTTCCTAAAGAAAAAAAAAATGATGACTGTCTTTATAATTGACTGCGATGCATTTACATTTTTCATGCATTTTGACTCGTATGAGCTTATCCCTGTTTTGATTTTAACCTCTGTTATCCTTGTGCTGTGTAATTAATGAAATGAGAGTATAGTTGTCCTTGTGGAACTAACTGGCAACCAAATATAAAACCAAAGAAGCAAACAATCCTCATAGCTCATTCCCCAAAGCAGATATTCTGTAGCAAGGTCTACATAAATTAAATGACATAAGAATTTCTGTGTGTCTTGCACTTGTGGCTTTATTCAAATGCAAGAAGATGTAGTCAGTGCTTTTACATTTATGAAACACAGTTAAAAGCCCAGTTCTTATTTTAGCAGATTGTAATTTGTAACCTGTAAACTAAGACAACTGTTTGTTAGCTTTTAAACTAACCAATTACTAATGAAGGAACTGAGAAGGAAAATTATACAAAACAAAACTTTTTTTCAGTTTTGCCCTAGTCCCTTGCTATACAATCAGCCAAAAAGGTGAATGCTCATGTTAGTAAAGTACGGTAGAAATATAACAGAGGGAGATGTCAGAGAGCCATCAGTTAGCAAAAAGTAAAATAAGTGTTATGGGCACAGACCATGAAGGCATATGATAACATTAACTTACATAACAGAAAATCCTGAATCAAAAAAGTAGATGTGTACTGTGAAAACTTGTCATGCTTGCACTGGTTGCATTTCTCCGTTTTTATATCCTGTTTAAGTCAGGGATGGTAAGCTGCATGTCTCTGAACATGCCTAAGTCAGAGTCCTGCATGTTACTGCAGACAGGCAAAAGGATTCATAAGTGGCTGTACTGTGTGCTAGAAGCTGTACAGAGGCTGGCCATTACATGGTAATGGAGGTTTACTTATGCGAACACAAAACACTTTTGGCTCACTGTTCATTGCAAATTATATATTGAAAAATGATAACACAAAAAAGTATTTTTTGAAGTGAGGCAAGCCCCCACTGCATCCCCCTTCCACAAATTATATATTCCAACTCTATGGGTGCACAACAGTGAAGAAGAGGGAGAACCCCCCCCCCCCAAAAAAAAAAACCTTCTGCCACCTTGCACAATATATTACATGGTGAATAAACTCAATGCAAGGAAACATCTCTGCACTAAAGCCATATG
This sequence comes from Protopterus annectens, assembly GCF_019279795.1. Taxonomy (NCBI): domain Eukaryota; kingdom Metazoa; phylum Chordata; order Ceratodontiformes; family Protopteridae; genus Protopterus; species Protopterus annectens. The sequence continues at coordinate 1,719,276,006 of NC_056728.1, read as the reverse complement.
ATGGCAGTCAACAATGACTCATAGGCACGTGGGTAGTGGATACAACATGGCTTATAGGCAAAAACATGTGGCTGTCAGTATGTGCTAAATGTGCCCATTGGGAAGGTCCCTCAGTTCAGCAGCATGCTTAGTGACAGACCTGGGATGTGTTGGTGAGGGCAGTGCTGCAATGTGCAGTACACAACACAGCAGCTGTGTATGCAGTATTATGTCTGAGTAGAACAGACACAGCAATGGTACAGTAACTGACTGTATTTTCTTCACAACGACAGCACCTTCATCAGTCATATGGCATCTTATGTGGTAGCAAAGGTGCCCAGCAGAAGAAGACTGTTTTTGGACATCTGGTGTTTTGTAATACTACAGAACATGGACAAAGTAAGACAATGGCACAGATAGAGTGTCAGTCAGTGCCCAGTCACTATATGGTCTTGTGGAATCATATTGGAGGGATGTGGTGTGTGTGTGTGTGTGTGTGTGTGTGTGGGTGTGTGTGTGTGTGTGTGTGTGTGTGTGTGTGTGTGTGTGGGTGTGTGTGTGTGCCTTGCACTTTTGGCTTTATACAAATGCAAGCAGACATAGCCAATGCTTTTACATTTATGAAACTATATATTATATATTTTATCATATATATATATATATATATATATATATATATATATATATATATATATATATATATATACATGTGTGTGTGTGTGTGTGTGTGTGTGTGTGTGTGTATATATATATCTATATATATATATATATAATCCACAAACGCTCCAGCACTCATGAAAAGAATAAAAATGTAACAGCGGAAAAGTTTGACCGTTTTTATTTGGCAAATCTGCCCACAGATACACACTTGACCGGTGGCCGGTTTCGCTCACAGCGTCTTCAGTGTGCGTAGAATCACTGCCAAGGCCCGGATTATATCCCATAGTTGCTGCTAAGATTTAAAGTTGCACATCAAAATAAAATTTGGGGGGTAGAAAGGGGTTAAACAAAAAATGGGGCCCCCCAAAAAAGGGCACCTTATAAAGAGGGGAAAAATTTGGGACCAAAATCGGAATTTGAGAGGTTTGCCTTTAGTGAATCTGAATATTAGAGGCCACAATGAAATCAAGATGTCCTTCACTCTCATGACCCACTCTGTCCATCTCAGTAGTGATCTGTTTTTCAAGCTAGGATCAAGATGAACTAACAAGACCTGTTCTGTGTGAAGCGAATGACTTTGTCAGCATGTAACGCAATTAGCATACAAAATGTCCACTACCCTGAGATAGAAGTAAGACTTAACAGGCCTGTGTTTGTCCAGTTCATTCTTGACCTACTTGTATACATGGAGAATTATCAGCATCCTTCAGTCTGAATTACCACTATAGGTTCAAAGAAGAGACTATTAAACATAAACTAGCACCCTTGTGTACCTTATATGAACTCTGTGTCTTATCTACCTGATGTCACTGTGCTTTCTCCTGGGTCACTGCTATGTTTCCATGCATTCCCCTGATGGCTAGCATTTCTGTACTCTCCTACCTTTTCCGGTAGCCCAGTGTCCTACTGATTGAGTCCTTCCACATTCCCAGCATATATAACAAGTTGCTTTTAATCATCTTATCACAACTGGTCATTTGTTTCTCTAGGACTGCATTGCTTTAATAGATAAGGCCTCCTTGTTGCATTTTCCTCCTCTCCAAACACTTTTATTTCATTCTTTTCAAGTTCCTGGGTGAATCACAGAGCCTTTTCATTGTTATCACTGTTGTCAGTTCCTGTCCATATTCTCTGGTGTATTATTTTGCATTCTAACAGACTGAGGGCAACCTTGTTGCATTCATAGAACTTTTATGTTTTTGTCACACCACCCAGCAGTGCTTCAGAGGCCATGTACCACACTGTAATGGGATCACTGTTGCTTAGCGTATCTCTGCTCTCCCCCTTATCACCTATGACTAGTCGGAGGGAGTTTTGTTTCTTAGTGTGAGTCCTCACTTTCTATTTGAGTCAAGCACCTACCACAATTCCATCCTGGATGCAAACACTTCCCAGTCTATTTATGAAACAGTAAAGGTCTCCCATGTACTGATAATGCTTTTGAGTTTGCTGCCAACATTTATTCATACTTCTGAACACCTATGTAATGTGCCACCAGACAGGGAGGGATCCCTTGACTCTTGCTTATGCTTTTGTCAGCCTAAACTTACCTGTAATCTTGTAATGAATACATCCGACGAAGCCCTCCTTTCCTAAAGAAAAAAAATGATGACTGTCTTTATAATTGACTGCGATGCATTTACATTTTTCATGCATTTTGACTCGTATGAGCTTATCCCTGTTTTGATTTTAACCTCTGTTATCCTTGTGCTATGTAATTAATGAAATGAGAGTATAGTTGTCCTTGTGGAACTAACTGGCAACCAAATATAAAACCAAAGAAGCAAACAAGCCTCATAGCTCATTCCCCAAAGCAGATATTCTGTAGCAAGGTCTACATAAATTAAATGACATAAGAATTTCTGTGTGTCTTGCACTTGTGGCTTTATTCAAATGCAAGAAGATGTAGTCAGTGCTTTTACATTTATGAAACGCAGTTAAAAGCCCAGTTCTTATTTTAGCAGATTGTAATTTGTAACCTGTAAACTACGACAACTGTTTGTTAGCTTTTAAACTAACCAATTACTAATGAAGGAACTGAGAAGGAAAATTATACAAAACAAAACTTTTTTTCAGTTTTGCCCTAGTCCCTTGCTATACAATCAGCCAAAAAGGTGAATGCTCATGTTAGTAAAGTACGGTAGAAATATAACAGAGGGAGATGTCAGAGAACCATCAGTTAGCAAAAAGTAAAATAAGTGTTATGGGCACAGTCCATGAAGGCATATGATAACACTAACTTACATAACAGAAAATCCTGAATCAAAAAAGTAGATGTGTACTGTGAAAACTTGTCATGCTTGCACTGGTTGCATTTCTCTGTTTTTATATCCTGTTTAAGTCAGGGATGGTAAGCTGCATGTCTCTGAACATGCCTGTCAGAGTCCTGCATGTTACTGCAGACAGGCAAAAGGATTCATAAGTGGCTGTACTGTGTGCTAGAAGCTGTACAGAGGCTGGCCATTACATGGTAATGGAGGTTTACTTATCACGAACACAAACACTTTTGGCTCACTGTTCATTGCAAATTATATATTGAAAAATGATAACACAAAAAAGTCTTTTTTGAAGTGAGGCAAGCCCCCACTGCATCCCCCTTCCACAAATTATATATTCCAACTCTATGGGTGCACAACAGTGAAGAAGAGGGAGAACCGCCCCCCCCCAAAAAAAAAACAACCTTCTGCCACCTTGCACAATATATTACATGGTGAATAAACTCAATGCAAGGAAACATCTCTGCACTAAAGCCATACGATGGCAGTCAACAATGACTCATAGGCACGCGGGTAGTGGATACAACATGGCTTATAGGCAAAAACATGTGGCTGTCAGTATGTGCTAAATGTGCCCATTGGGAAGGTCCCTCAGTTCAGCAGCATGCTTAGTGACAGACCTGGGATGTGTTGGTGAGGGCAGTGCTGCAATGTGCAGTACACAACACAGCAGCTGTGTATGCAGTATTATGTCTGAGTAGAACAGACACAGCAATGGTACAGTAACTGACTGTATTTCCTTCACAACGACAGCACCTTCATCAGTCATATGGCATCTTATGTGGTAGCAAAGGTGCCCAGCAGAAGAAGACTGTTTTTGGACATCTGGTGTTTTGTAATACTACAGAACATGGACAAAGTAAGACAATGGCACAGATAGAGTGTCAGTCAGTGCCCAGTCACTATATGGTCTTGTGGAATCATATTGGAGGGATGTGGTGTATGTGTGTGTGTGTGTGTGTGTGTGTGTGTGTGTGTGTGTGTGTGTGTGTGTGTGTGTGTGTGTGTGTGTGTGTGTGTGTGCAATGGCCGTGTGTGCCTTGCACTTTTGGCTTTATACAAATGCAAGCAGACATAGCCAATGCTTTTACATTTATGAAACTATATATTATATATTTTATCATATATATATATATATATATATATATATATATATATATATATATATATATATATATATACACATATGTGTGTGTGTGTGTGTGTGTTTGTGTCTCACACACACACACACACACACACGCACACAAGCGTGGGCATATTCACACACACACACACACACACACACACACACACACACACACACACACACACACACACACACACACACACACACACACACACACACACACACACACATGGGCATATTAATGCACTCATTCTCACAAGATGATAAGAAATGCACAGACTTGTTGTAAAGTCAAACAACTCAGTGGTGCAGACAGTTCTCACACAAACAAGCCCACCAAGAACATATTTTTTTGAAATGGCAATAAAAAGAAACACATGTAAAATATCCTCTTACTTCCAGAGTGTCAAGTGTTCTACAAACAAAAAGACACAATATCTTACACAAAGTTCAATAATTCCCTTCTGGAACAGGCATTAATATCCAGAACACTTAACTGCTTCCAAATAGTTCTCTTCTCTTCTGTCTAGATTCCTTTGTAGGAAGATGCCCAGATTGCATCTGGTAAAATGCCACAGTGATTCTTTTTACTGCGCTACACCACTCATATCTGATGCTCCAGCCACACAGTCCCCCTCCAAGAGAGGCCTACTTCACTCTGAATTGGTAGGACTACATCTATCCTGTTATACATCACTTAATTGCAGAACTGGTTCTATGAAATGATCCATCTGAAAACTCTGTCTGCATAATACATAATAGTGTCTGACTACTTAATGCAGCAGCTCTGTTTACAGTCATTATATACAATATTTACATAATTTTTAAAGCAAAAGTTCTGTTTACAGTATTTGCATTATTTTACATCATTCTGAGACACCACAGTATGTTATACACACACACACATATATATCAATGTGTGTGTGTGTGTGTGTGTGTGTGTGTGTGTGTGTGTGTGTGTGTGTGTATATACTGAATCATCTAAACATAAACTCTCATTCAAAAACTTCATTTAAAATTGATGTTATTTAAAACAAGGGGTCTATATTACTTCAGTGAACCATCACTTCAATGAATTGCATTTCATCGGAAATGCTGTTCATCTAATTCCCCTCATGTGAGGGGTTGTGCCCCCTATACCCCCTGCTAGTTATATATGCCAACTCTGAGATCGCACTACAGTGGTGAAAGGGCAAATTTTCCGATCCTCACTGTACCGTGATCTCAGTATATGAAATTGCACTGAAAATGCTGTTCATTGAACTGATTTTTCGCTGACCTGATAGGGACCTGAAAACAAGGCATAACGTAAAAAAAAAACAGAATACAAGACTAATTATTAACAGCTCACACACAAGCACACATACTCACACACACACCACACACACACACACACACACACACACACACACACACACACACACACACACACACACACACACACACACAAAACAAATAAAAAGATCATAACTATAGACTAGGCAGGGGAAAGCCCTTCTGCACTCCTAAGTGGGGGGCTGCCCCATGCTCCGGTTACCTTATTTATCTGTGTGTATGACTGCACAAACAGACAGAACATAAACCACTGCTATGACTGTACAGAGAAGACAGCACACATCTCACCAATAGCACCTCAGAAAACAAAAGTGTCCACCATCTGTTAATTATACCGAACATAAAATGTCCTTGCTTTACACTAAAATACAAAGAAAAGAAAAGAAAAGCACCACAGTTTCTTGTATTCATATATGCATGCAGATATACTAGCTTGGCTGGATCTTGTTGCAGTTTTTACTGAATGATTTGTGTGTGTGTGTGACATTTTTACCCTTTAGTTTGGGTGTATTATGCATGTGTGTCTGTGTATGTAAATACAATGTATTTCTTCAAATGTACTGTTATGGACAGAGATTTTTGAAGTGCCTTATGTAAGGTAATTGTGATTGGGTATTAATGCCAGAACTTTCATTTGTAATGAAAATTTCGGCATTAGGACTGTTTGTGTGTGTGTGTGTGTGTGTGTGTGTGTGTGTGTGTGTGTGTGTGTGTGTGTGTGTGTGTGTGTGTGTGTGTGAGAGCATGTTTCTCTGTCCATTTGTCTTGTTTATTGTTACATGTTACCCTTGTGTGCTACCCTGAATAATGTAAGAACTCCTTGACCCTTCAAGGGATACTGCAGTCTAGATTTACATATTTATGACATTGGGTGAATAAAAATATGCCCCTAATCAATCCCCTGAAGTCTAACTTCATGATATTTATAATCCTGCAAAAACTCCCTAAATTCCCAAATCTATTTATTACCGATACAGTCAGCAACCCACTACCACTAGTAATAGAAAATAATTATTTAGGGATCACCTTGCACCCTAATCTTTCATTGGTTAAGCATACTAACAATATTATTAGCACAACACTCCATCAACTAAGAACGATGCTATAGAATATCACATCTCCTGACCACTACAGCATATAATGCCTTAGCTAAAAATGTGCTTATCCCTAAAACTGAATACAGGCTCTCTTGTAACAATACATTCCAACTCAAACATAAATAAAATAGAAACTATGAGTAAAATCTACAGATTTATTTTTCTTGCAGAACCCCAAACTTGTCATCACCAACATATAGCGGTGCAAGTAGCTGGCTGTAAATGGCAGAACTGTGATTCTACTTAGCTGTCCAATTTACAAGCTGTTAAAAATGGGACACTGTCCTTCCTTGAAAACAAAATTACAAATCAAGCAGCCTCACTACACATTTAGAGACAGACAAAAATATAGTATTGCCATCATTAGATCGCATTTTAAAACCTCCAAAGGAGAGATTTCTCAAGCCTAGGCCCAGCTGTTTGAAATCGGCTACCTGTAGAAGTTAGGCAGCAAGTGACATTCCAGTTACATAGAAACAAACTAAAAGAACATCTGTTTTAGGACACCAGATGCTGTTACTTTCATGACAATGGCTAGTCATTGCAGCTTATGCTGTAGTCACATCTTTGTAAAGGCATACAACATATGAACACTGGCTGAATGCTTACTCAAATTGTACATACTGTAAATAATATCACTTGCATTTATAATGATAAATAATATACATTTGTATTGTTTCTACATTCTTACTGTATTATATACAACTCTTTGTATTCTTTAGTCTATGTATAACTTTCTGTTTGTGCCTTCCACTTTGGTCCCTGGGGTCATAGTTGAAAATATGTTGATCCCTCCACTTCCCTGGTTATCAAACTGAATTAATTAATTAAAAATAACCCTACCCTTACCCCAGCCCTACACATTGGGGTACTAAATACTTTTTCCATGACAGTTCCACTATATGGATAAATTGTGTCAGCGTTAGTCTTGATTTTTGTATGGTTTAATTTTTCTGCAGAAGAAATTGTTTTCTGTTTTTGATTAGTTTACTTATTTGTGTAAGTATCTGTACAATGAAAGTTCATTGAGTATTTTAGATGAATATTTTTTATAACAATAGTTCTTTTTTTTAAATATACTAATATATGTATATACCATGCATGTATGTGTATCTATAGCTATAACTATCTATCTGTATTATATATGGGAATCACTACTTTTGTCTAATGCCTGTTTTGTCAACATTTGTTTAATTAACACAGTTTGGTTGACTAAATGGATACTGACAGGTGTATGAGATAGCAAAATCCCCAGGGTTGGGAATATGCTCTTTCCTTGTATTGTGCGATCAAGAAGTTAGTAAACATAATTTTAGTTTTTTTACATGCTGCAAGGGTATTCCTTGCTCATGCATAATACCGTGTCAGTGTTTGCATAGTCAATGACATGCAGCAGGTGGATTGGACACTCTAAATTGACCTTAGGAGTGAGTGTGTGTGCGAGTTAGTGGTATGGATGAACTACCGCAGCAGGGCTAGCCAACTGGCTGTGTAAACCTTGGCTTGAGATGATTGTCACTGTTGAAGAGACAACCCGACCCCACATGCAAAAATGGGAAAAGGGGTTGAGGATGGATGGATGGATGGTTTGCACAGTCCATGTTTTGTTGTCAACATTAGTGATGCCAACATTTGTGCCAATCTAGTAAGGTGGGTAAATATATATATATATATATATATATATATATATATATATATATATATATATATATATATTCATCGCCTGACAGTAAGACGCTGTCCGGTTCGATTCTCAGCTACAGCGTCTTCTGCGTGGAGACATGCGTGAATGGGCGTACCTTCGTTGAAGGTTGTGCATCAGGGCTGGTAACTCGGCACGTAAAAATCAACCACCATTCATTAGCGGACTGGAGTTCCGCTGTGGCGACCCCTAACCGGGAAAAGCCAAAAGACACAAACAGTTCACTTCAGAATGTCAAAAGCCCAAAATCTTGAATTTCAAACCACTGAGACCAAAATCTTGAAAATTCAAAACATTGAAAACTCAAAACATTGAATTTCTTAACATTGAAAAAATACAGGAAACCAATACTTACTATATTCCAGCACAACTACATACAGAAACATATTACAGTTCTCCAAATATAAGCAGGGGGGCAAGCCCCCATGCACCCATGTAGGGGGCTGCACCCCCACACACCCTCCTACTTAAATATATCAACTCCAAGATCGCACTCCACAGAACAAAATGGCAAACCATACCATTACGTGCTTCATGACTGCCTGTTGTAACCTTAGTCATGTTCCCTTCTGAATTGCTATACTACAACATAACTCATCTTAGTATAGTGCAATCTTGGAGTTGATATATTTTAGTAGCAGGGGGTATGGGGGCGCAGCCCCCCTCATGGCGGGTGCAGGGGGGGTTGCCCCTCTGCTTATATTTAGAGATGTGTAATATGGATTGTCTTTTATTTGTTTATGTATGTAGACATGGAATTTATGTGTAGATGGTGTTTAATACAATGTACGGCTTCTATACTGTTTATTGAGTTGTTGACTGATTACTATGAATGTTCTCTAGTTAACATAAAAAGTAAATTGGATTCTAACCTTGAAAATATACAATATGAACAGGAAACAGATTATGATAAGTTGAATGACAGATACTTTGAAGAATTGAATGGGTCTGAGAATGAGGTTGAGATCCGTAAGTTAAAGAAATTTAATAGAGACATGGGGGATGTTAAAAATAATACAGTTATTTCATGGAAAATGTCCAAAAGGGTAGTAAGATTTTCTGATGCAACCAATAAGCAGGCTAGAGTGATTCCAGTACTTTGGATTTTTCTTCAAATCCACCCAGTACTGATACAGAGACAGATTTTGCTGTGGAAGTAGCATCACCAGTATACAAAATATCTAGGGGCAAAGGAGACATTGCAGGCAGACCAGGGAGCGACGTGGAACAATCATGCAGGAATCTGGTCAAGATGTGATGAGAAAAAAAATGAGACTGAAGATATGGACAATTTAATTGTCAATTTGACTGATTATGAGTCAACTGCAAATGAGATAAGTGTACTTAATAAAGGTCTTGGTTATGTACCCACCAGTTTTGTATCTGAATATGATGTTTGTATGGATGTCAAATGTTTTTGCAGGTTTAAATTTAAGATTTTTTTAGCTCTAGAAATGATGGCGGTAATATGTCATCTTCTAATTTTCGTTTTAAAAAATCTAATTTTCATTCACTTTACCACCCTAGGGTGAAAATATTTGAGGAAATGGTGTTAAATGATTTGCATACACATCAACATGTCATATTCAGGGGTTATGGTGATAATTTAACAAAATCTGAGAGGCAAGCATTGATGCAGTTAAAAAAAAAATAGATAAATTATGGCAGTCAAAGCTGACAAAGGTGGGGCAACTGTACTATGGGCGACATCTGAATATACCAGGGAAGCTTTGAGGCAATGGAATGATGGCATGTTTTATTTTAAACTGCCTTTAGATCTGACTATAGACTTCAAGAGAAAGATAGATGGCTTCCTCTTGAAATCAAAAAATGATGGTCTTATATCAGAATCTTTAGGGTCTATATTACATCAATGAACACGTAAATGTTCAAATCTGTAGAGGTCGACCGTTATAGATCGAACATTTACGTGTTCGAAAATCTTTAAAAAAAAAAAAAAAAACAAAGTAATTAATACATAAACCAAAGGGTGTAGGCAGGGGGGCAAGCCCGCCTGCACCCCCCACTACTTAAATATACCAACTCCAAGATTGCGCTACAGTGTAGTGAAGGGGAAATTTCCCATTTCCACACTGTAGTGCACTGATGTGCAATCTTAGAGTTGGTATATTTAAGTAGCATGGGGTGTGGGGGGAGCAACCCCCCATGTGGGGGGTGCAGGGGGGCTTGCCCCCTGCTAAAACCCTTTTCTTAATTTTGGTTTCTTTATTTTGTTTTTATTACTTTTTCGAACATTTAAATGTTCACTCTCTAAAGGTCGACCTTTAGAGATTCGAACATTTAAATGTTCGTTGATGTAATATAGATCCGAATCTTTATGTAAACAACTTATAGTGGATGACCCTAAGCCTCACAGATTTTATGCATTACCCAAAATACATAAGACAATAGATTGTCCCCCTGGTCGGCCCATAGTAGTGGGTAGATGGTCCTTAACTGAACCCCCATCAATGTATTTGGAACATCAGTTTAAACCCCCTATTACAGTTAATTAGAGGTAGATTGAATGATTCTAGTTAGTATTTATATTTGATGAATGATTTACAGGTTACCTCTGGTTCCTTTCTTTGTACTTTGGATGTTTAGTCATTATACACAAGCATTCCACACATAGGGGGCATTAGAGCACTGATATATTGGTTAATGGAATATGATGTATATTCATCTGAACATTCCGAATTTCTCATACCCTGGTTCAATTGGTATTGGAACACAATGTGTTTTATTTTGATGGGCAATGTTACCTACAGGTTAAAGGCACAGCTATGGGTACAACATTTGCCCCCACCTATACAGACCTTTTTATGGGGTTTATGGAGTGTGATTTGATTTATAGTGAAAAAAAAACCTTTAAGAAAAGATTTAGCTATGTGGTGACGTTTTTGGATGAATGTTGGGGCATTTGGTCAGGTACCATTGAGAGATGGTCTAAGTTTGTGGAATATTTAAATTACAATGAATTTAGCTTAAAATTTATTGATAGAAGTGAACCTCATAACATTGATTTTCTAGATGTCAGTGTTACAAAGGCACTAGATGGGATGATGGTTACCAGTCTGTATAGAAAACCTTTCAGAAAAAAATGCTTTGTTAGAGGCAAGTAGCTGCCATCCAAAACATATGGTAGTGAATATACCTAAGGCACAGTTTTAAAGATAAAGACGTATTTGTAGTGATGATATGGGGTTTAAAACAGAAGCAGAAAAATTAGTGAAAGGTTTATCAAAAGAGGATATAATACACCAAATGTAAATAAAGAAAAAATAAAGGCATTAAATCTTAAGAGGGAATCTGTGTTAATAGATACAGTTACAATTGGAGATGCGTCCGATGAATGTGAGACATCGAAGTTAAGGTTCATTACTAATTATGGTACAAACACATTCAAGATCAAATAGGTTATAGATAGACATTGGAATTTGTTAAAAGCAGATGTATTTTTTGATCAATGCCTGGGAGACAGTTGTTCATATAGTTATTGACGTGGAAGGAATATTGGTGAATCATTATCTTGGTTTAAGAAAACTGATTTGGCTAAAGAAGAAGTTAAAGATGAAGTCATCAAGGGATGTAATAGCTGTGGAAATTGTGTCTACTGTAGGGTAGTGTTGAGAACGAAATCATTTACATCAGTTAATACACCAAGGGTTTTTGAGATTTGATGTTTGATCACTTGTCATACGGAATGGGTGGTTTATATGGCCATTTGTCAGTGCGGGGCATTTTATGTAGGACAGACCTCCAGGTCTTTTAAAAATAGAATAGCAGTACATTTGAGTAACATAAGTTGTAAACGTGCGCTTTATAAACATAAATTGGAGCATGTGTCTGCACAATTTATGTTTGTTGGGATTGACATAATAAAGGGTTGTCAGACATATCTAAACATGAACTTTTGGATAAAAAGGAAAGGATATGGATAATTAACATAGGTTCCCTATATAAACCAGGGTTACAGGAACATTGGTAAAGGGGCCATTTGATGCTATTCCATGTTTTTGTAATATACTAGAAGTAAAAGGGTATGTTGCTTCATTTTCTACATTTGTGTTTATTTAAAAAAAAGTTAGACAAAAATTTATGTGATTTGATTTATTTAACTTTATGCATTACTTTAAGTCTGCACTATTTAAGGGTTAAGGGTTATGGTTGTTTTTATTCACACTGACGATGCCAGGGGGTGCGAAACTGGTCTGTGTAATAGCCAGATTGTTGCTTTCTTTATGCTGCTGAGATGTCCGTTTTACAGTAAAAGACTTTTGAGTATATCAAACAAATGTGTTTGGTTAATTTTTAGCCCTAGTTTGAAAATATAGGGCGATTTGGATTTATTCTACTTTTTGAGAGCTGGACTGTATAAGATTGTGTACTGGTTTGGTCCAAGCACCATCAATGTGTTGCGTGCACCTGCAGATGTGTTTGGGGTATATATATATATATATATATATATATATATATATATATATATATATATATATATATATATATATATATATGTGTGTGTGTGTGTGTGTGTGTGTGTGTGTGTGCATGTGTGTGTGAGTGTGTGTGTATATATATATATATATATATATATATATATATATATATATATATACACACACACACACACACACACATATATATATATATATATATATATATATATATATATATATATATATATATATATATATACACACACACACACACACACACACACACACACATATATTGTTTTTCCTGCATCACCAATGTGGGAAGGTGTGTGCCTCCACAACCCCCCGCTACTTATATATACCAACTCCAAGATCACATGATAGTGGAGAAAGGCAATTTCCCACTCCCTGTTGTACTGCAACTTCCCACTAAGTAATGTCAGCATTCTGCGATCATATGACTCTTTGATTACTTGTACTGGCATTACATGCATTCAGTATTCCAAATGTTCAACCAAAGGTTTGGATTCCATCTCTCTCTCTCGCTGTCTCTCCCTCTCTTTCTATATCTATGTATGTCAGTACTGGCCTATAGTATCTTAAAGAGCCTAAGAGGACTAAACTGTAATACCTATTTAAGTGTACCAGTCACTATATTTGCATCTCATTATACTTTTATGATGGATGTAAGAGGGACAGTACATGGCAACACATCTGTATTGTAGTAGGGCAGCTATGCTCTAGCAACAAATGGGTTAGGTTATATTTTACGTATTGCAGTTGTTTTGTTTCATATCTCGTGTGTGTGTGTGTGTGTGTGTGTGTGTGTGTGTGTGTGTGTGTGTGTGTGTGTGTGTGTGTGTGTGTGTGTGTGTGTGTGTGTGTGTGTGTGTGTGTGTGTGTGTGTATATGCATCTCAGTATATACATACATACTCATACATATAACCCTATATGTAAATGTACATTTTTTTCTGCATGTATGTATACAAATGGTGTGAATGGTGTGAATAACACTTTTCTCAATGCCTATACATACGTCAGTGTTGATACATGTGTGTTGTAGTTCCTGTGTGGATAGCTTTTGCCTGTGTACTAGCAGCTATACTTATTCTGCTTCATGGGCATTACTTTATATTCTGCATGATTGGCTGACCTCAGTAACTCTCATGTGAGTTGGTGATAATTTTCCAAGGGCCATTTCTTGTGAATTTCTAAGCACTAATCACATGATCTACTATCTATCTGCCAAGCTCACTAATACGTCTCTTCAAATGCTCAGTGTTCAATATCTAGTAAGGCAGAAGTATCTTTTATACTGTAATAGTTGCCTTTATTTCATATGAATATAACCTGAATAGCAAATTAATGTGCAATTTTTAATGTATATTTCTTAATGTCCATTCATGTATATTTCTGAATGTCTGTTTAAAAATGTCTGTAATATTTTGGAGTTTTCTCCGTGGACTTCTGCTGAAAATGTTTTTTTACTAAACCCAGTTGGACAAACCCAATAAACAAAAGTAAAGTAAAATAAAAATAAAAATAAATAAAATAAACAGTTCTGATGCTGTAAAACAAATTCACTGAAAGAAACTTTCACCAAGCTTGAAAGAAAACGGTTTGCACCCCATGTGGGGGTAGGCCCCACATGGATAGGCCCCCCCAAACCACTCATATGTACTAAATCCACACTCATCCACATAAAGAAAAGAGGGACTGCCAGATTTGAAAGCCAGATTTTGTGAATTTACTTCACAATATCTGGACTTGCAAAAAGAGTGCTTAAACACCTGTCAAAATAGCCCATGTCAGGCAAAGTACGTAATATCCCTTTCTGGGAATTACTTTAAACTTTGTTATTTTGCTGGGTTGCTCATTTGCACATGCTCTGAATAACACCAGAAGGCATGATGTTGGGCAGCAGCACATTTTTTCTAGCCATGGAACTCTCTTGTTTCTGAATCATGAGCGTGCACTAGCCCTATGCACTGATTAACATGTCTGCTCATCCCACCCTGAGTCCTTTAAAATAACTACCAAAATGAGTTGTGTCAGCATTTATAAGGCAGAGAAGGTGGAGGTTTTCATAAAGCCAGTAGACCACAGGCCAGGACTTGTGTGTTACAAGTGTGAAATGTAATTAACATTATGAGGAACAATACTGCATCCAAAATTAATTGAGACTTGAAAAATCTTTTATTTTCTCTAAAGGCAATCTGGAAAGTGTTCTTTTTCTGCTAGACTGCTTAGAAGTAAGATCAGCTTTTTTTCCATCTGTATGCTGTTTATACCTCCCCATACCAGAAGACCATCACATCTGCCTGTGTTCCACATTCATTACCTTATAGGGTATTACAGTGGTAACCACCCCTACCCTGCAACTTGAGCATCCCTCCTCCCACACAAACTCACATAAGGGCTGCTGTCACTGGCTTTGGTGGTCATGGACAAACCCCTCCATCCTCTGCAATGCTTGAGGCATGACCTTCTCTTTTTCAGCCCTGGAGCAACAAACCTCAGTGGATGGCACCCACCAAATCCCTTCCCCTATGAGCAGGAAAACCAGCAAAAAGTCATGCCTTCCCCCCCCCCCCACCCAAATCGTCTAGTGCTTGTGCTATTAGTCCAGCTCAGACCTTCTGAATTGCAGTCAGGGCTCCCCTCTCTGCCATAGACTTGGATTTAGAATTGTGACCAAATTTTGAATGTATGTATGCATCCTGGATTACCATTGCAAACCTGACTGAATTACTCCAGCAACAGAGTATGTAATTTTTCCATTTTGATTCCAAGGAAAACTGTGCTCCTTCTAATAACTGATTGCTTTGATATCATCTGCTTTACCTGGTGGGTTCTGATTAGCATGTATTTGGTGCAAAAGAGAAAGTGAAAACAAAGAAACCTTGTAACTTAGTTAATTTTCTAGTTTTGATGTCCTACTACTTCTAACACCTAAGAAAACTAAATTACTGCTCTTCACTCAACAACATGTCTACCAAAACAACACAGTTCACTATCATCCCTCCCAACAGCACCATACTGGAACAAGTAAACCATACAAAATTACTGGGTGTCATCATCGAGGACTAGTTGAAATTCAACCACCTTGTATCACACATGGTTAAACAAGCTCATCAAAAGTAGTTTCATTATACAGAATAAAACCTACCTCAGTGACATAGCCAGAAGACATAAAACCTTTACTTTCTTACTGCTATATCTCCTCTATGCTGTTCCAATTTTCACTAAACTTCAAGTTTCAGAACTGTTTAAACTTGAGCAATGTTATAACAAAATAGCCAGATTTGCAATAAACTATAACAAAAGAACACACCACTATCACTCAGGGAATTAAACTGGTTAAAACTACAACACCACTTAGCTCTTTCTAAGCTAACTACAGTACACAGACTTCTCTACAAACCAGGAAATCGCCTAGACCTTAACAATGTAATACAACACTACATCCCCAATAAAATTCTATGCTGTAGAGAAAAATCACTAATCGCTCTATCCAAATCATATATACTGCAGGTGACTCTGCATTCAAATAGTGTAGCTAAACTACGGAGCCACATCCCACTACCACTGAAATCCATTCAGAATGTGAACTCATTTAAAACACAGTCAAAACTTCATCTATCAAATCAGTGGATCTGCTGCTATGTATATCAGGAGAAATGCTGCAATAGTCTTCAGCTTGACATATCGTCAAACCATTACTCTTTGTTCAGAATCCTATGCCCCACAACCAGTCCTCACGTATACCAGAATAGTTCTATTAGCATAGCAGAGCCATATACATAGTTTTGTGATACTGCTCGCCACCCCACATTTGTACTTATAATATGAACCTGCTTAATCCCCCACATCTTAACTATATTGTTAACATTTTCTGCCCATCATATTCCTTCCACTTGCAATTTTTTTTTAATTTCTAAGCACTAATCACAAAATCTATTATCCATTTGACAAATCCTTTAATACATCTCTTCAAATGCTCAACGTTCAGCATCTACTAAATACCTAAGTATCTTTTATACTGTAATAGCTGCCTTTGTTTCATATAAATGTAATCTTAATAGCAAATATATGCGTAATTGTCAATGTATGTTACTTAATGCGTGTCATGCAATTATTGAATATCTGTTTGAAATGTTTGTAATAGGTTGGAGCTTTAATTCCTATACCACTGCTGAAAAGGGGTTTCTGACTAAACACAGTTGGACAATCCTAGTAAACGAAAGCAAAATAAATAAAATAAAATAAAATGAAGGTTCTATTTTCTTTATTTTAAGGCCTTTGATTCAATAGTGGCATAAATGAGCAATGTGTGAGAGACACAACTATCTGAAGACCTACCTTTTATCAGGATTCCACTGCTTTTATAACTGGAGTATACATAATGTTTAAAGCTAAGAGGCAGAGTTTCGGGAAGGTAACTATGTAATCCATTTAGTGTGCTGGCCCAATGCCCTGAGTTTCTCTCGTCTGCCAGAAGTGAGCCAGTGAAAAGCCTGCATCCCATCAGAAAAGGCAGAAAGCCCACCCTGACAGGAAAGAAACTATTTTCACTCCATAAATTCCTGCCTTTATTGCTTCTTAATGCCAAAACAAGCAGTAAAGTACCTTCACACTAACAAATGGGACACAACAACTATGCTTTTATTAAACATGATATCAGACGCCACTTTCTAGAAGCATTGAAGAGTGTGCTCTCACAAACTTCTTGGACAACCTGATGCCTGTGAGCAGGAAGAAAAATGCCTAGAATGCAGTTTTTAAAGATACAAACACTTCATTTTTTAATGGAAAAGCAGTTTTTAAGCAATAAAGAATCAATCATATCATGTGAGAAACGTGATTCTGAGGAAATTGTGCAGACAGTATTATTTTAGAAAAAAAGGCTTTACATTTTCTGCTTTGTTCCAACTGTGTGTGGGAAGCTTTTTTAATTGCATGTGGAAGGCAACATAGAAGTAAATAAACTACAGAATAAAGTCACCATTAATGCACAAAACAGCAGAGGTGTGAGCTGGATTGGGAAGCAAAAGTGAAGCAGTCAGTGCTGGTATGAGAGTGAGCTGAGGAGATGCAGTAAGTTTTCAAAAGAGAGCAGTAAACATAAGGATATAAAAAAAAGAGAATAGAAGACTGAAGGTATCAGAGACACCTCACAAGGGCAACAAAATGTTTACAGATAAGAAGCAGATGTACTATTTCTAGACAGTAATCATTATTTTCAGCAAGAATATATTTTTATTTGGTAGTGATCTGAAAAAGCCAAGGTGATAAGCACTGCAGTATAGAATTATGACTCTTACATAGATTAAGACAGCATATCTATTATACAACATGTCTAATAAAGAAGATGAATCTACCTGGAATTTTCCAGGTATTCAGTAGACTGCTTTTATTATATATATATATATATATATATATATATATATATATATATATATATATATATATATAAAAACATATACATTAAAGTTTTTGTAGATATAAACAGGAAACATGGGTACCACTGTGGAAGGTCTCTGTTTTGACCCTCAGCACTGTATAGGTTTTCTACGAATCTTTTCTACATAACTTCTTTTAATTGCAGTTGCTGTTTTCTTTTGTGTGTACTCAGTAGAACCTTCCCATTGGCTTCACTAACTATGCCACACTGCCTCATTCATACCTTCACGGGTGAGAACTAGGAATCCCCAAACTAGGTGAGCATCCCTTAGGTAACCTGTTCATGATGTGGGAACCTGATCCATCCATTCCTTGCCCTGGAGGTGAGAGCCTAATTTTAGGGAGAGGGACAGTTTACCAGGTCCCTGCTACATCCCTCCAAATACCTCTCTATAGGTGGCCAACACTGAGCTTAAGTTGCCAGTAGGGTTGTCTATTGTGCCCATTGTACCGATTATCCTGGGTTCTATACTGGACAAATTGCGAGAAGATTATGGGACAGGATATATCAGCACATATATGATTTGAAGACCAAAAAAGACACAAATGCCCTTGTCAAACATGTTGCAGAAATTTTCTGTCATTGAACAGATTCATATAAATGACACAGGGGGGCCATGGTCTTTGGTTCGTGAAAAATGCAAACTCTACTGGCCGCTTAATCTCAATGCCCTAAATTGGCCTGGTCTGACTTGCAATCTCTTGCATACTAAAATTAAAGGCAATTGAGAAATAGTATATTGGCACTTTATATTTTCATATTGAAAATAAGAATATTATTTTACATTTTTATTTATATAAAATATATTTATTCAATTTGCTTCACATGAAGTTTATATTGGATTTTGAAAAATAAACACTTTATGAACAAGCACTTTATATTAACATATAACATACATTTTTTACATTTTTTTCTGGTTTTATATTTATTATTCATCATATTGGTCCTAGTATAACACACTATATGCCACAGTGCCCTCTAGTTTTCTAGCTACAGCATTGTCTCTTTAAATATTTTAAGTACTGAACAGAGTTTAGGCAATCACGTGACCATTCTAGTAACTTTGAAACGGGAGTATAAAAAGGCCTGTTTTTTTCAGATGTTTTAGCTGATGGAAGTTTTCTAATTTTAGAAGATGAAAGTGCTTATCTTACACATTTTATTTCAGCTTGTATCAATAAAAACAGTGGATTTTACTATGATGTTTTTTTCAGAGCATCTTTTGGTTGCACCTGTGCTGTGTTACATACACCTGCTTTTAGTAAATAAGAAAAGATATGTGGTGTGTGTGTTTGTGTGTGTGACAGTGAATGTGGGGTACCTGTGCCAATGGAATGCATGGGTTCTCAATGTTAACTACCACAGGAAAGTGATGATTAGCATTGGCGATAGTTAACATCGATTTATTGATTCAGAGACATGCCTATTAGCTGATAATCACTGCTGCAATTTTTTTTTGTTTTTGCTTCTTGCAATTTTTCATTTGGCATATAGACTGAATCTCACACACAGAGGAATGGGTAGCTTGACATGTTTGAATGAGGTCTGAGTAAGATACATTCTGTTTTGTTTTTACAGTTGAATATGTGGATAATATGATATGAAAGATAATTATGAGGACAAATATTTTTGCACTCGGTATATGAATTTAGGCAGCATAGTGCCTCAGTGGTAAAATTATACCTCTCAGCCTCTTAGTGCAAAAAATCTGGACAAAGCCTAAAATAATGAGGGGTCAAAGTCCCAAAATACAGGGACATATTTTAAATATTGCTCTTATAAACTTATAAAGTAGCTATAATAACAGGACTTATGTTAGCATACATTTTCTGAAACTCAGATGTATGTCATTATTTAGTGACTTCAATCCTCAGTCATTTGCCAGAAAACCACAAACTTTATGAGGAATAGACTAAAAATATGAGGCAAAAATCTGAAGATTCTGCAAAAATGTGGATAGTTGTGAGCTATGGGTAAAATTCCTGCTTCAGAGTTTTAAACACTGGGGTTCAATTCTGATCTGTAGTCATGATATATATATACATATATATATATATATATATATATATATATATATATATATATATATATATATATATATATATATATATATATATATATATATATATATATATATATATATATATATATATATATAGTTAGTTCCCCTCCACAATCTCGAATTACTGAATGCTCGAAATTCAGTAACTCGAGACTGTAAAGTTGAACCAACAAAAATCCCGAAAACCACAAGCACGAAAACAAAAAACCCCGAACATACAGAACACATACACCACACAACACGCACACCATACAACCCACATCACATAAACTACAAGCCATACACTACATGCACGCAGGGAGGCAAGCCTCCCTGCACCCCTCACACCCCCCTACTTATATATTCTAACTCCGAGATTGCACTAATACACAAAATAAAAAACCACACAGACATTTTACACTGCCTCACACACACACACACACACACACACACACACACACACACACACACACACACACACACACACACACACACACACACACACACACACACACACACACACACACACACACACACACACACAAATACTGACACATCCAGCACTCACACTCATACTCCCATCTCCCTGCCCTAACCCACACACACAACTTACAAAACATACACATACACTTACTTACCTTCACTTCCGTAAAACATCCCGACTTACACACTTCCCAGCCCGTAGCTGACATGCATAAGCGCGAATTCGAGATATTTAAATTCAAGCTTATGCAGATTCGCGCTTATGGGTTTTCGACTTTACGGTCTCAAGTTACTGAATTTCGAGCATTCAGTAATTCGAGATTGTGAAGGGGAACCACACACACACACACACACACACACACACACACACACACACACACACATATATATATATATATATATATATATATATATATATATATGGAGTTATATTTTTTCTCCCCATGTCTGTGTGGGTTTTCTCTGGTTGTTCTGATTTCATTCCACCTCCCCAAAACATACTAGTTCATTGTTGATACTAAATCATCTATCTATCTATCTATCTATCTATCTATCTATCTATCTATCTATCTATCTATCTATCTATCTATCTATCTATCTTTTGCCCTTCAAACATGTGGTCCAGTTTGTGGCAAGAAAAGGTCCAAGAAGGACTTGGTTACTTGCTTGATTAACAAATAAATAAGTGAATGAACATTTATATTCATTGTGGGAGATAAAAGAGAAACATGTCAAAAAGGTAAAAAATATGCCAAGCCACGGAAAAAAGAAGGAGAAATTGTTTAAGTGCAGGTTGTGTGAATATGCATTTCTCTTTTTTATTCAAAATAATTCTGTTAAATTGTTCGGCCATGAGGAAAGTTAATATGTGAAGTGATTCAATGAACATTAGATATGTTTAACTTAGAAATTGAATACATGGATTTTAGTTGTTTATATTCACATGGAAAATGAACCATAAAGCATTTTATAAGAAACTGTTTTTGCGACAAAATTGTTTGGGTATTGAGGGAAATAAAAAATGTGTTTTATTTCTTTTTCTTTTTGAATGCACACAAATACAGAAGTTTTGGGTTGCAGTAGGGAAGTTTTATTTTCTCTGTAAGTGGTGATCAACGTACAATATACCAAATTAAGTTTTAGAGCCTTATTTTGATAGGTAGGATGGTTTTACTAAGAAACTGCTATTAAACCTTAAACATCAGAATGCAGAGGAACCAAAACACTGAAAATTAATGCCTGGAACAGACAATGACAAAAAATTAAACTGTAAGAATCTTTTGCAAGTGGGCAAGCCCCTATACCCCAATTGCGGAGTAAAAGGTCCTCTCAACTTATTTATGCAATTTGGAATCAATGCTAATGTACACCTAGAAATTGCATTGGCAGTGATTTTCTATGCTTCTCAGCGCTTGCACTTCAGGCAATTGACACATGGGGAATTTCATCTCTAATACCAGTAGATATACTCAGAGAGGATGCATGGTCACCGAAGCCCGCCTCAACTCAAAGCTCTGAAACCGTTGCAAGCTTCTTCATAAAAATATAACAAGAAGCTTACTGTACTTTAATTCCACACACTGAGCATGTTGACAGTTCAGCTGTGACTGAAAATACAGCATCAGCATTCATTTATGAAGATGGTACTGCACCTCCACAGCACCGGTACCTGCTGACCTGCTGGGGCAGCTACTTCTTCACCCTGCCCTAGTTACAGCTTTACATGGTCAAGTACTTAGATTATTTTCATTATTTGAGCATGGCTGGTATGAAGATTATGACAAAGTGGGATTTTTAAAAATGTGAGCTATGATCTCTTTGATATAGTAAGAAATGTGAAGCATTCTTTAAGAGAGAGAGAGAGAAATATAAATTAAAGATGCCTTGAGAAGTGTATGACAATATAAAGAAAAAATTGCTAGTATTTATGGTATTATGTTTGGGTGATTTATCACTGTGTTTCATCCAAATTTAGAATGTTGACATTTCTGTTGTGATCAATACACTGTTTTAATTTTTGTTTTTATAAACACTCCTACTCTTAAGTACTGCTATTATTTTTCTCTAACTGTCAAGGTATTGTTAAAATTCACCTATGGTAACATCCACTTGGGTAGATAGGATCTTGATTTAATGTCACATATGAAGGCTAGGAACCCAAGAAGGAATGCAACATCCTCCAAAGGCTGAGCTAATATTAGTAATGGAAAGCATGAATCCAAGCACCTGGCGTATTTGTTTTATTTTTATATTTGTTTACCAGGATAGTGCAATGATTAAGTGTGACCGTTTATAGGCACAGCACAGGAGGGAAAAAAAAAGAACATTCACATGTAAACAACAGTATCAGAATTTCTTTCTAAGACAGTAATAAAAGCAAGTATATGTACATTAGATACAAATTCCGTTCTCCGGAACATGAATTTGTGTACAAGTAAGAGTGTATTTGCATATGTTTGGAATGTTGAAGCTGGAAGTTGTAAAATCAGAGGAGTTGGAAGAATTACATGATGTGCCCTTCCTGGAGACAGCAGCATCTGGCCAGCTGTTGAATGTGAGTTTTAAGTTCCTTTCTGAAGCTCAAAATTTAGAGTTTTCTTTTGAGAGGGGAAGGACGGCTTACGAGAGATAAGGAGGCGACTATAGAGAAATCATGCCTTGTGGATTGGAGGGAGAATCTTGCAGTAGAGAGAGGGAGGGAGGGAGGGTGCAGTTTGTGAGTAGCTGTATAAGTTGTAGGCAGAGACTTTTTCATGTAGTTTAGCAGGGAGTGCTGCAAAATATTCTAAGGATATTAAAGAGTTGTGTAGCTAGGAGAAGGACGAATCTCTGTTTAAAGGGCTGCCATCTTGCTTTGCTGAATGTTAGGGAGTGATACTCTCAAGGAGGAGAGTTAGCAAAAAATGCACTTATGGAGTTAAAAATAGTTTGGAATGTAATAATGTTTTCTTTAGAGACAGAAGTAGTGATGTGAAGTCAATATTCAAGGTGGGATTGAAGGGCACCTTTACTGACAGCTGACCTAGCAGATGAAGAAGGGAAAGACGAAATTTCTTTTTGGTCCAGAAAAGCATGGTGTTTATTTTTGAGTGTGAAAGTTAACAAACTGAGCTAGCCAGAGGCCAAGATACTTGAAGAAGGTTGTGGTTTTAATGCTAGATTCCTAAGATTGGAAATAAAAAAGGTATCTGGAGAGTTTGCCGGTATGTGAGGTGTGCTTGTTTTAGTTTTAGAGTGTTTCAGAAGTAGGATGTGTTGGAAGAGCCATTGCTGGAGTAGGTGCATCTCAAGCTGTAGTTGCGTTTGCATAACAGAATGGGATTAACATGATCTCTATATGGTAATGTCACCAGCATAAAGTAGGGCAGGAAGCTGGGGTTGGTCAAAAGGAAGTTTGTTGATAAAGACAGAGAACAGGGGGGGGAGAGAATAGATTCATCTGAGAAGTTGGGCAGTGCCAGAAAAGGAGCTTCCTATTTTTACTTTGAAGTGTATGTTTTCCAAGATGATTTTAAACTATGGTAGTAAGTCTGAGCTAATCCTGATTTCTTTAAAAGAGTTTAGGAGTAGTTGATAGTCAGTCATATAAAAAGTTTTACTGAAGGCATAGAAAAGTGCTCCAGTGATGTTCCCTTTATTATTGTTTATTAAGATATTGTCAGTGAGAATCCAGAGGGCTGTCATGGTGCTTCTGCCTGGCCAGAAGCCCTGTTACTTCTAAGAGAAGAGGCAGAACTGTTGTTTATACTAGGATAGTTGAGTACAGAAATTTCTTTCAATGAATTAACTTAGGGTTGGAAGCACTGAGATGGGAGAAAAGTAATAGCAATGATATCATTCTGGCAGAGGTTTGACTATGGCTGTTTCCTATGTCACAAGCATTATGTTTTTGGAGAGATTATAGATATGGGTGAGTAGACAGGCAAGGTAGTCTGTACAATGGTAGAGAAACCATGGGAGGAGGTTTCAGAGCTATGAGGGAATCAGTCTGAATATTATTTAGAAGGTATTTTATTTCCTTATGTGAAGTTGAACAGGGGAGTGAAGAGAGTGGGGGAGGGGGACATGGGAGGAGAAGTGAGAGTGGGGAAGGTTGCTGAATTCTTGGAATAATTCAGTTGTAGTTAGGGTTGCCACCCCTCCGTTTTTTTTCCGGACTATCCGGAAATCAAACTGATTCTCCAGTAGTCCGGAAAACACATACAAACTCCGGTATTCTGTTTCAAAAAGGAAACAGACTATCGGAGTTTGTAAATTGGCTGATTTACTATACTTTTTTTTACAGAAAAGCATAGTAAATCAGCAGAAAGTAGGTAGCAGGAATGAAAAAGAGGGCGTTCCCCACAGAGTGATGTCATCTTGATGTCACAAAATGGGCGGAATGTGGGCGGGAGAGGGGGTGGGATGAGCGGGGTTAGTGGTGACGTGAGGGGTGTGGCTTTACTCCAGTTTTAGCCACGAAGGAAGGTGGCAACCCTAGTTGTAGTGAGTTGGTGTTTATGCACTGCAAAAAGCTAGGGGGGTTCAAATCAAATCAGCTGGTGTTTTCGATTAGTAATTAGGTTAGGTTTTCTTTAAAATTGCTTTGATGAATGTTAAGAGTTGTGTTTGATTTGCATAGGTGAGATTTGAGTTTGCAGATGGATTGTTTAGCTTGGTTCCCAAGGATAGAAAAGTGAGTTTGATTGGTGGTAGAAGGATCTCAGTTTTAGTAGCTGTTTGAGCTCTTTGGTAATCCAGTTGGGTTTATGAGGTTTTGCTATCCTTTCTATTTTTGGTAAGCAGAGGTCTTGTAAATGAAACCTTTCTGTGTTGGAGGGAAGCCTTCTAGCTTATCAGTGGGAGTAGTAAGCATTAGGTAGCCTATCTACCACAAGAGGAGTGGTTTCTGGCCCAGAAATTGTAGCTATTGGCCATTTGGGCAGTTTTTTGTCCATCTCTTTCAACGTTCTGGTTTAAAAGCTGCACTTGCACTTGTTTCCCACCTTTCATGTAACTAACCTAGTCCAGATACAGAGTTGCTGTACCCAGGGCCGTTGGTAAGCTTCTGAGCCCCGCAAACTTTCTGTTTTGGAAGAAAGCTTTCTAGCTTATCAGTGGGAGTGGTAAGCACTAGGTAGCATGTCTACCATGAGAGGAGAGGTTCTTGGCCCAGAAATTGTAGTTTATTGACCATTTGGACAGTTTGTCCATCTCTTTCAACTTTCTGGTTTAAAAGAACACATCTGCACTTGTTTCCCATCTTTCCAACCTACTGGGTATCACTAGAAAGCTTTAAACTGATACAAGCCTTCTAGTTTAGAAGAGAGACTTTGGAGTGATTATCAGTTTTAAACTATCTAACCTAAACCTATCCCCTTCCCCTCTCAATTGGTTCACCAGCTATCTCTCCAACAGGCAACAAGCTATCAAGTGGAAAAAAGCCATCTCCTCTTTCCTTAACACCCCCACTGGTGTCTCCCAGTGTTCCATTTTGGGTCCCCTCCTTTTCAATATATTCATAAATGATTTCTACCGCTCAATCCCTTATGCTAAACTTATTCAATATGCAGATGATTCAACAATTATCTGTGCAGCCACATCCATCCTCACTCTCTTAAAGCTGATTCAAGATGCCTTTTCTATCACAGAACAGTGGATGAAAGATAATCATCTAGCACTCAATGCATCCAAAACCAAACTTATGGTATTTACCCTCTCTTGAACCAACACCATTGATAGAAAGCTATTCTCCATCACCAGCCAGAATAACACACCTCTTGAACTGGTATCTGAAACCAAACTACTAGGAGTCCAGATTGATGACCATCTTAAATTCAATACCCATCTACAACTAAACATAAAAAAAAAACTCCAAAAACTTGGCATGCTCTACCGACACAGTAGATACCTCACTACATCTACTAAGCTCTCTCTCTACTACATTTCTCATCCCTTCCCTCCTTTATGGTGCCCCTCTCCTAACAAACCTACAATCATCTCTCAAAACAAAACTGTACTCTTGTTATAATAAAATTGCCAATTTGCCACTAGACACAAATCATCAACCCATCACTGTGCATCTCTCCACAAACTTAATTGGCTAGAGCTTCCCAACTATCTCTCCTATACTCAGCTTACTTATGCACACAAACTCATTTTTCATCCCTCCCTCTGCTCTACCTTTAAAATGCACTAGCCACAAAGACTCCTAAGATCTAGCAACCAAAACCTAATAGAACTGTACAAACCCCTTCGCTCCCCAGGACAAAACCTCCTGTCCTTTGCCCTGGCACGCCTATGGAACTCCCTCCCTCCCTCCATCCGTACTATCACCAACCTCCCTTCCTTTAACAAATCACTCCACTCACATCTAACATCCATGTGGGAATGCTCCTGCTCCCACCCCTCATAGCCTATTCTCCACTTCCTACAGGCAACTATCTCATATATTCCAGACACCAAATACTAAGCCAACTGTAAATAACCTCTTATAATTCTCAAATCCTACTATTCCATTTCAAGAAACTGTATATTTACTAAAGCAATGCTTTGTTTTGTTTTCTACAAAATGTAACCTAAAAATGTTATTGTACCTGCTTAATATTTGTCTTCTACAAAATGTATCCTAAAATTTTATTGTAACTGCTTAATTTTGTTTTGTCTTGAACCTATAAATGATTTAAATTGTAAACTGCTGTAATCTTTTTGTAACCTTTGTATTGGAGCTTTTCTCCCCAGGACTCCATAGAAAATGGATTCTTATTGGCTCAATGGACTATCCTGATTAACCAACAGCAAATAAAGAAATAAATAAATAAATAAATAAATAAATACTGCTCTTAGGTTATTTTACAGTATTCCACAAAAGCTGTTCTGACTCTGCCCAAATATTTCTAAGTTTTTCAAAGTTTTTGTGTGTTGTGAATATTTCTCAGGGTTAGTGAATTATTTCCAAGGATTCTTGATATTGCATAAATTCTTATATCTGTTCTAAAGCATTTCTTACTGCTTTTGAGCTCAGCGTCAGTTTGTTTTACATTGGAAGGGTTCTTTTGTACTCTGGTGGGAGCAGAGAGCTAAATTCAACACATCCAAGGTGGGAACTATTGGTCGATAGCTTATCGTGTTTTTATCTGACTGGCCTGAGGGTTTAACTTTAGAAAAGTCCTTCAACCCGCTGGTATAAATGCTCAAATGCATTTCCTTTTGCTCAAATAAAAGCAAACATTTTCAGTTTAAAATCCTCTATAGGAAATGCTCTCCCTAGTCTCCCACTGTTCACAGCTGCTTGAAGAGTTGCCAGTTTGTGCAGGGGGTGGTACCACTGGAGGTCATCTAATAGTATACTACTAAAAACTCTAGCTTTGACCTTAAAGTGACTTTCCCTTACTCCTTCCTATCTAGAAATTGTGTTACCTTGCCTTACATAGCACAGGCTAGATTCATACCTGCTGAATTTAGACTGTTTGTTAACACTGTGCTCTTAAACCAGCCATATTACATTAAGAGGACCTCCCTGCACCCTTGTGGTAGAAGTGTGTAGCTCAGGACCCATCTGAGTTGGGGATTGCAGGAGAAAGGCTCAGTCTGGGGCTTTTCCATTGGTAGTTATGTTAAAACTATTTAAATTTGCCTGTATATAAGCCTCACATTTGTGCGGGGTTGCGCTCAGTTTACCAGAGCTGCTCAACATTTTGAAACTTTAGTCAGAGGTCTGGAGTGCATCTGCACTGAAATCCAAGGCATGCACTTAAAAAAAATGAAAATTAAGTATGTTTTAAGTCAGTACTGCACTTTGTTAACTGTATTTAACTGAATTACTCCTTCATTCCTACTGTTTAAGTCCAGCTATCCCACTTCTTTTCCAAATACCACATTCAGAAAAATCCTGCTAAAATCTATGACAGTTTCCCATCATTTCTCCTGCCAGCTTGATTGATGTAGCAATTGCCTCATATATACTGACAACCATTTACTCCTAAAGCAAACTAACACCCTTTGTCAGAGATGCAAATACACTGTGGAACTGGAGTCAATTCTCTCACATAAAAACAAATTAGACATCAAACAGGTTGTCAGCACACACACTTCACCTCTCAAGCAAACTTCACCTCTCACACAAAATAATGTCATGACAAGTAAACCCACATATATTGAGGTACTCACTAAAAGCCTACCAAAAGAACAGAGACCTCCCAAACACACACCACCCACACTCATCAATAAGCAAAAAAGAAACCACTACATATATCAACACACACACCCGTGTCTCAACAGATAAGCCCCTAAGGCAAAACACATTAAATGTCGTGGTCATAGGTGACTTTATAGTGAGACACACAGATGTCCCCTTCACCAGAATGGTCAAGGAGAGGGTCATGGTCAGCTGCCTATCAGGTGCTAGCATCTGAGAAATCACACATGCACTCAACAAGTACCATTATGACTTGAGATGTACCTCTCTGGACTATATGAAGAGAGACATGATGGAACTCTCTGATTATCTGTCCCAAACAGGTATGTCCCTAGCCCTAAGCAGTATCCTACCCTCACCCAGGATGATGCCATATAAACAAGAAATGATCAACTTCAACAATTGGCTTAGCTTCAGGTGTCAGTCCAGGGGGATCCAGTATCTGTCACCCTGGGAGGACGTTGGTAGACAGACCTTGCTGCTTTGCTAGAGATGATCTGAACCTGTCCCTCCTAGGCTTTTGGATACTGGCAAAGGCCCTTGCGTCCCCTGTGGTGCCTTTTATAGGCAATGTCAAAACAACAAATCTTCCAATGTAATAAAATCTAATTGAGACAAACTCAGGGTCATGCTGCTTAATGCTAGGAGTTTAAACACAAAACTGCACTTCCTGGAAGCACTCCTCACCTTAGAGGATGCTGACATTTGTGCAGTTACCAAGTCATGCTTCAAGGCCACTGACAGCACTCCAACCATGCAAGGCTACAATGTCTTCCACATGTTCAGACCTCAAAATGAGCATGAAGGAACCAAAGGTGGAGGTGTATCCATCTTCATTAAAACCAAATACACTTTGAGACTGGTCAAACAGCATGACTCTCTCAAACTACTCCATGTCCAATTAACTACTGAGAAAGTAGCATACCACATCATTGCTAGCTATAGATCCCCCACCATGAACCAGGATAAGCACATTGCCTACCTTGATTTACTGGAATCCCTCGCCATACAGCTCAACACCTTAGTCATGGGAAATTTCAACTATCCTTCCATAGACTGGAGACATACAGAAGCAAAAACATGCTTGCCCAGAGGTTCCAGGACTTTGTTAACGCAAATGATCTGGAACAGATAATCTGCACCCCCCCCACTAGGGCCTCTAATGTTCTGGACATAGTACTCACCAACATGGGGGGGTTACTGTACTTCCCCATATCTGATGCCCTCCTTGGTTAGGTCAGACCATAAATCAATCTCATTTGAAGTAACTGTGATGTTTCACTCTGGGCCAGTAATCAAGGAGCCTGAATCCTCACCACTGACACTAGAGAGGGACGTTCATTTGATACAAAAATGGATATATCCAGTATTTCCAGATACAGCTCTCTGCATCAAGCACAATTTCCCCTTAAGAGCACACAGGGAAAACACTCGGTCCGGGGTCTGGATTTCTCTCTCTATGTCTCCCTCCAGGTCCCAAGTAAGACTTCTCACTGGCACAGCTATAGAGTTGAGTCCTCAGCCGAGTGTCCAAGCCAAGTCCTCCAGCACTGTCTCTGTGAAACCAGTACTTTGTGTCCCTGCTCCAAGCAGCTGGCACACACGCTTTTTGAGATTTGATTTTCACACACACACACACACACACACACACACACACACACACACACACACACACACACACACACACACATACACGCACCTGGGAAAGGCTGGCACAGATTTACTACTATGCACCCTTCTTCCCAGATTATAACATAGTTACACTGCCACTAGACACTCTAAAGCCAGCTACTCTATAGGCTCTTGCAAGGGTAACTAATTATACTGAGTGAAATTAATATTAATACAAACTATAGAATTTGGCCAATGCAGTAAAGCTTTCAGGAGTGGTCACAGAGTCACCAAATAGTTATGAGTACACTCAAAGGTTAAAATATTCTCTAAAGAACCAGCCACAATGAAAATGTTAAATATATCTAATAATAAATAATAAAAGAACATGAAAATACTAAATATCTATTTACAGTAGACATCAGAGTTTTAACCACAGGAAATATTAAAATAACACAGATGAATAGAGTCACACAGATACAGAAAAACAGTACTTAACTAATCTTACTATATTTCCCTGAGTGATCTAAAGAATTATTATTCCCTGGTTCACTTGCTAGAGTAATTCAAGATGAAGTAGGTGAGGGGTCCTTCTTTGTCAGGTTACAAAAAGCAGAGTGCTCTGAGACTTCGGTCTCACCTAGTACTGAAACATAATTTTTAGTGATGGATTAAAAAATGACATCACATACATCTGGTCATCTGACTTCTGGTTCTCATGCTACCTCCATTGCTAGAAACTGCCAGGATTTAGCACATATGTTCAATAATACACACACAAAAAGCTTGCTAAGATCTGTTGCAGCTTCTGGAAGTAATAAAACAATTTCAAACCACCACCCTTCCAGAGTAGCAATTAGTTCAACCCAAAGACAATACAGAAAGCTTCCTAATACTGACTTTTTGTCTCTGACTGTGTTGAGAACTGTAAGCTGCAATCTTTTTGGCCTAAGCCCACTGATTTAATTTCAGAACATTTTTCAAAGTTAGCTGCAGCTTAACCATGATTAACCTCTTATCTTCCACTACCCTCTGTTACAATATATTCATTTCAACAGTTGCAATACATACATATGTATTTCTTCCTCTGTCCAGCAGGACACATACTGGTGATACACTTTTAACACAAGCAACTTCACAAATACATTTTCAACACAAGCACTGTACAAATCAGTTTGATATTCAAATAACATATAATTCTTTACTAAATTTCAGCTAGCTGTGCTAGCATATGTTACACATCCACTGCCCTACTTCTCCTGGCATAGTTGGCAATACCTCGCATCATCACATCTCTACCCCTTTGAGGACTCAAACTAGTTTTTCAAGTGACCCTTGAGAAACATTGCTTGAGAAGAATGAGCCTATGTGGGAATACATTAACCCATACCATGTATTGAGAGCCTATCTGCCTTGGCATTGTTGACCCCACTACAATGCTGCACTGTCATGTCAGATGCCTGCAGTCCTCGGCTCCACCTTACTAACTTGGAATTTTGCTGGCTGGCTCGATGGAACCATAGATCCTAATCAGTCATCCTGCCTCCTACTGCAAATACTCAGCACCAGGACCACCCTATCATGGTAAGTCTTCATCATGTTAGCATGGTACAATTTGTGCCCCTGCCTGCTGCCTAGCAGTTCTACCATGTAGTTAACATCACTGACCTTCCCTACTACTTTGAAGGGTCCCTCCCAAGCTGCCTGCAGCTTATTGTGTCTGACAGGAATGAGAACCATAACATGCTGTCCCACAGCATAGTCTCAGGCACAAGCATTCCTGTCATACCAGACCTTTTTCTGCTACTGGGTTTCTGCAACGTTCTCCTGGGCCAAGCCAATGAGTTCCTAAGCCTTGTCCTGAGGTTTAGGACATATACTACAACAGACTCCTTGTGGGATTCACAGTCACCATCTCACTCATCATGAATGAAACCTAAACAACCCTTCACCCTATGCCCATACAGTAACTCAAAGGGTGAAAAAAACCTGTGGATTACTGGGGTATCTCTCTGTATGGAAACAGCAGATGAGGCAAATATTTATCCCACTCTCTCTTAAACTGGTCTGTAAATGCCTGTATCATGATCTTTACTGTGGAGTTCCACCTCTCCTCAAGACCAGTAGTCTGGAGATGGAAGGGGGTGGTCTTTAGATGCTTCACCCCCCGGCATTTCCACAGACAAGCCACCAGGTCTAACATGAAATTGGCACCTTTGTCATTTAATATTTCTCTTGGAAACATACCCTGCTGAAAATCCCTAACAAAGCATTTGGCACCTTCTCTGCCTTGATGGAGGACAGAGCCACCACCTCATGTTATCTAATAGCATAATCTACCACCACCAGGATATATTTCTTCCCTGTGGAACTTGTGGTACACAGAGGCCCTGCAATATCCACAGCTACCCTCTGAAATAGCTCCTCAATCACTGGCAAAGGTGACAAAGGGTCCTTGACCTTGTCTCCTGCCTTGCCTACATTTTGGCAATGCTCACAAGTCCTGCAGTACCCTGTTACATCCCTTGCTATCCCAGTCCAATAAAAGTTCTGCATAATATGTCTCTTGGTATGCTTTATACCCATATGACCTGCAAAAGTACTGTCATGGGTTATGGTTAGAAGTGCCAGATGGTAGGCTACAGGCACTACCAACTACTGTATTATCTCACCCTCTAGCCCCAACTCAGGGGTGCACCCTCTATACAGTAACCCTTTGTTCCAGTATACAGACTCCCCTTTTCCTTGAGAATCAGGTGCCTCCCCTGCTACCTCCCTCAAGCCTCTTAGTGCAGGGTCTGAGAGCTGAGCCTGTCTCAACTCTAGCTTTGTAACTCTTCCCAGATCCCCTTCCACAGGAAGTCTGGTATCCTCTGACAGTGCTCCCTCGCTGTCAGCCTGGAAACTACCACTCACCTCTGCCCTTGCAGTCACTCTGCCCAAGGGAGCATCAGTACCTCCCAGCAGTTGTGGCTCGCCTTCAGGCTCACTGCTACAGGGTAGCTCCCTCCTGAAATAGCTACCTCACCAGCCCTGGCCTCAACTGTGTGGTCTCTCTGTGTCTCCCACAGGCTACCAAACCCACATGTCTGTCTCCAAGCCTGATTGCATGTAACTGCATGCACGCAAGGTACTGCATTATTAAAATCATTCCCTATCTAGAGATCTGCATGGATAGCCTCAGACACACTTACTTGCTTGCTTCCTTTTCCACCCTCCTAGTCAAGGTGAACCCTGGCCAAAGGCATTTTGAATGGGGTCCTCTTAAAATTCTGACTGGAGTGGACTGCCCAAGCAAGTACTGCTACTCTTTAACCACTGCAGGTTTCATAATAGTTATGTCAGCGGCTGTCTCTCTTAGCAGTGGCCTGTTTTCTGTCCACTAAGATCAGATATAAACTCTGGTGATAGTTTGGTAACCCTGTTTTCTCCAGGCAACTTATCACTGGCATACTGTTATTCCCACTTTCTGTCTCCCCCACATTTTGTTCCCACCTTGCTTCCATGGACATCTATATGAAACATGGCCCCACTGGTTACATTTAAAACATTTAACCCTTGATTCTGGACATATACCTGAACTAGTGGCTTCCCCATAGTTTATGGTGCCCACCATGGCTTCCCTTATATCCATGTGCAGCATTGGGTATCCCCTTCTTGTGCAGTGATGCCCTGAGATAGAGATCCCCTATTTTTCCCAGCTCATCTGCAGAGTTACACTCTTGGTCTGCCAAGCAGATTTTCATGTCCTCAGGCAAAGTGCTAAGGGCTTGTTCCCTCAACAAAATGTCTGCCAGCCCTTCAAAAGTGGTGACCTGACACCCACTCACCCACCTATGAAAATAAGTGCTTAACTCAGCAATATAATCACACACACTTTCATTGGGTATCCCCTTCTTGTGCAGTGATGCCCTGCTTGCTAAGTAGAGATCCCCTATTTTTCCCAGCTCATCTGCAGAGTTACACTCTTGGTCTGCCAACCAGAAATAAGTGCTTAACTCAGCAATATAATCGCACACACTTTAATCTGCCTTGCGTCTATGCTCATGATTTTTTTTTTCTGTAACCTTCAGGTGTTAACTTAAAACATTCAAGTAAATATTTTTTTACTTTATCATAGTTTAAACAATGAATATAAGACAGTTTAGAAACAGCAGTTACAGCTTTACCATGGAATAAGGGGGACAGGATCCGTACCCCGTGCCCTTGGTCAACATTATACTGTTTACATATTCTTTCAAATATATGAATAAAAGTATCAAAATTATCACCCTCTGTAAAT
Organism: Protopterus annectens; assembly: GCF_019279795.1. NCBI lineage: Eukaryota > Metazoa > Chordata > Ceratodontiformes > Protopteridae > Protopterus > Protopterus annectens. The sequence goes on along the minus strand of NC_056728.1, from coordinate 1,719,241,333 downwards.
TGTGGAAGAAATGTACTGACCTTTATTCTTCTGGGGTTTGGTTATTCCCTTCCCCATTACCTCCTTGATCCTGGTGAAGACTCAGCATCTCCATCTCATGTTGGGGCTGTTTCTCATTTTGATTGTCCTCCAAATGATGGAGTATCTCTGCTGATTCTAAGTCCATATGTTTTGCCTGTCTTAGTCTCTTCACTGATTCTAATTCCAAATATTTGGCCTCCAGTTCAAGCTCCTAAGTCCTGACTGGTCTAAAGAATTACTATTCCCTGGTTCACTTACTAGAACAAGACAAGATGAAGTAGGTGAGCGGTTCTTCCTTGTTAGGTTACAAAAACAGAGTGCTCTGTGACTTCAGTCTCACCTAATATTAAAACATCACTTTTAGTGATGGATTACAGAATGACATCACATACATCTGGCCATCTGACTTCTGGTTCCCATGCTACCCCATTATGAGAAACTTCCAGGATTTAGCAGATATGTGTCAACAATATACACATATAGAGCTTGCTAAGATCTGTTGCAGCTTCTGGAAGTCATAAAACAATTTCAAACCTCCAATTAGTTCACCCAAAAGACAATACAGAAAGCTTCCTAGTAATAAATTTTTGTCTCTGACTGCATTGAGAACTGTAAGCTACAGTCTTTTTGGCCTAGGCCCAGTAATTTAATTTCAGAACACTTTTCAAAGTTAGATGCAGCTGGACTGTGATTAACCTCTTCTCTTCCACTATCCTCTGTTACAATATATTCATTTCAACAGTTACAATGTATGCACATACATTTCTTACTCTGTCCAGTAGGATACACTCTTGATACATTTTAAACAAAATCAACTTCACAAATACATTTTCATCACAAGCATCTGTACAAATCAGTTTGATATTCAAATAACATATAATTCTCTCCTAAATTCCAGCTAGCTGTGCTGCATATGTTATACATCCACTGCCCTATTTCTCCTGGCATAGCTGGCAATAACTCACATCGTCACAGCAGCTACTGGAACTGACATCCTCACAGGAACAGAAATTATTGAAAACTTTACCAAAGTTAACTACAGTCTACTAAGTGATGATATAAAAAGCTTCATACAACCTGCAGTCGAAGACATCAATGATCACTATGCAGAAATGCACGCAAATGTTCCGTACAAACACTTAAGTAAATGCGTATACTCTGCTGTACCTGACCAGATCAAAAGAAGAAGAAACTGTTGTCCAAAAGCAAGAGGGATATCACTCTGCAGAGGAAGAGTTCCCTTCTAAGCCTAAACAAGAAAATCAGAAATCTTGTAAAGTGTTCTAAAGGAAATTGCGAAATTAAAATTGCATCCCTAGCCAAGGATGATCATAAAGCATTCTTTAACTACATTCAAAGTCTAAAAGGGAATGCCCAGCTATGTGCCAAACTTTTTGTAGATGGGATCACTCATACTACAGTGGAAGATATCACCAACCTGCTAGCTGACAGATTCAGTGCAAAGTTCACTCCCTGTCCCCACATACCATATCGCAAAGCATACCTGACACCAGTCCCCTGTCTAGTATCGCTAGAGAACAGGTCATCTCTGCACTTGCCAAGGCCAAAAACACAGCCTCAATGAGACCAGATAATATCCCATGTTGTTTTTTAAACAATCTAAAACAAGACTTAGCGGACCCACTTGGCATTTTCTTTAATCATAACTTGAGAAGTGACTATGTTCCTGCAGAATGGAGAACAGCAACAGTAATCCCATTGCACAAAGGGAGGGCCATCAACTGACCATGGGAACTACAGATCCATAAGTCTAACCAGCCTCATCTGCAAGGCCATGAAAAGAATTATTATGGGCCTTATCAGCAATGACATAGGTGACCTCCAAATGCTGGACCCAACCCAGTTTGGCTTTGTTAAGGGTAGATCATGCATATTAAACTAGGTGGACTTCCTTTCAGCATGTCACAAAAGCCATGGATGAAAGTAAGACAGTGCACACTGCTTATCTTGACCTTGCCAAGGCTTTTGACACAATTCCCCACAATGGCATCTTTGAGAAACTCTCCCAGATAGGGATTAACCCTTATGTTACTGGATGGCTATCCAATTGGCTCATCAAGAGAACACACTCTGTCAAAATTGGTGATTCCACCTCCACCAGTAGACTTGCTACCAGTGGAGTACCACAGGGGTCTGTGCTGGGCCCCTTACTGTCTGGCATCTATTTCGCAGAAGTCCAGGCCAAAGAAGATAGCCTTTGGCTTACCAAGTTCACTGATGATTGCAAACTGGGAGCAATCATTGGATCCCCCAACTATATCAACATATTACAAGAAGGTCTAACACAAACAAATATTTGGTGTCAAAGCTATGGTCTAAAACTAAATGCAAAAAAATGCATTATTATTCCCTTTGGCAAAATGGAATTCCCTACAAAGTGCAATATTGATAGCACCCCTTGAGTTCCAACCCAGTGGTGCAGGACTTGGGAACACAGTTTGATAGCAATCTGAACTTTGACTACCAAGTTTCCACAAGTGGTAAATAAAGCCTTCTAAGTTGGCACCTCATAAGTAAGGGCATAGCATCCAGGTCAAAGGATGTTATAACTCCACTATACTCAGCCCTCATCAGACCACTAATAGAGTATAGTGCACCCTTTTGCATGTACCTCACCAGACACCTGCAGCAGTTGGAGAAACCTCAGAGGTTTCTCACTAAGAAAATACAGGGGCTCCAAACCATGACCTACATGGAAAGGCTGAAAGCCCTGTCATTTACTCTGTTTCTTATAGGCTGCTGAGAGGTGACTTATGCCTGGCCTATAGGACAATCTCCAGCCCTGCCCTAATAGAAATGTTGCAAATTTTCAAGTCAAATGGCACAAAAGTCACTCACTCTAGGAAACTCAACCTAGCTTGTGACATTAACAGAACATGCTGGAGAGAGATATGTCTTCCAGAGACTGACGCTACTCTGGAATAGACTTTCTATTTATGTAAAACAGAGCTCCTGACTGACCCTATTTAAGCACAACCTATATAAATGGATGGGGGGCCGTAAATTTGCTGCTGGGGTGGTATCCATGTCCCTCATGGACAGGGGTAGCCGGTGTTGATCACAGACCTGCTCTATTCATAAATGTGTTCTGTGAACTAGCCAAAAAGAACAAATGGGGGTATTTGGGATTAGTATGGCTAGGTTTGTAAAGGCTCTAAGGCCACTAGCCTAGTAACCTGTTATGAACCTATGATCCTATAAGGTATCTGACTAGTAAGCTAAGTGGGTTAAAAAACAAGACCCTGGTTATAATTAATTGTGAGTGAGCCCCCCACTAGATTACAGCAATGGCTATAATAGGTAGAAGAGACATGCTACAGTGTAGATGGGAATACTAGTTTATGACTAACAGTACATTTTTGTAAGCAGCATTATAGAGCCCAAAGCAAAAAGCTGAAGCATCCCCAGTACTTTCAATTTCATCTGCAGTAATAAAAATGTCAAAACATTATTTCTGTTTAAACTAGTGACAGTACTTTTTCTGCCATTGTTCCTTAATATTTTACTTTGTTTCTGATTAAGTGAATGGACCCTGATCACAATAAGTCCAAAAGGAAATCAGGATAGGTTGTCATCCTGGATATTTCTAATGTAAGTACTTCTTCTTATTTGCCATCCAAATATATTTACTGTATACATAAGAGTTGTACAAATGGTAGTTAGAAGAGTCATTATCTGGCAGTTAGAAACCAAACTTTGCAGATAGAAAGAAAGAGTCTTCAATAGAAATGATCTCCCCTTTATCTGTTACAAATTTGGCAATTATTGAAAACATCTGTCCCTGCATTTGTGTCATAAAATGCATCGGTTCTTGTATGGTATGATATAGTTTTGGTCCTGTAACACTTTCTTGTGGCAAATGTAAAAACATTCTTTTAAGTCACATTTCTAGCAATGAAACTCTGTAGTTGCATCCAATGTAGAACACATGTGGCTGCATTTGGCAAAGTCATAATAATGCATATGCTACTCTGTTCTGCATGTAAAACAAAAATAATACTACACAATCAGCACATGCAAGTTTTATTTTGCAGTGTACTGTGTCATCTGTACAGTCAGGTCAAATGCCATAGAAAAAAATAAGTTTCCACCCACACGACTCTTTCCCCCTGTTTAAGTAACTATTTTAGAAATGCATTGTATTTTGCGATATTACCTTTGTAATCAGGTCATGGCTGAAAATGGATCTTTAAGGCCCATACATTTACCTAAAAATACAAATAAAAGTATACTGGAGCTTCACTGGCTATATCCTAGAGGCACGATATTAGAACTAGATATCTGACGCATAATGGACCAGTAAGGAGAAAGGAAACAAATACTTAAATAAATAAATAACAATGAAAAATGATTGCATCATATATGAACAACAATTAGGCATTGCTGTTATTTTCTACTCACTTCCTCACTGAAAGTTTTTCTTTCACTCAGACATATCCATTAAGTTTCACAAAAGTCTGTAGTTTTTGTTATCCTTAGTTTGGAAAACCTCACTTCCCGATGCTGTATAGTCCATGAAGTGCAGATCGATCAATGGACTATTTCATTGAAAAATGTTCCATATGAACTACTTTTACAGCTCTAGGTAAAGAAGGAAGGCGTAAGCTCACCCTCCCCCATGCAAAGGTTTTGGTTTTCTGCACCACCTGACTTCATTCTAGGGATTCATTAAGATCCCTAGCAATAACATTATAGCTTGTGATAAGAAGGCCCTATTACTACAATGTGATCAATTTATGATTCAGAGAAAAATTATTCTCAGTGAGGAAAGATGAAAATTATGGACTAATTTGCATGTTCCTGAATCATGTTATCTACCATGAAGTGCAGATCAGCACTTACCATGGTAGGGAATTGTGTTGGTTGCTGCATCATGGAAGCAGAGGTATTCTCCAGGTCACATTCACACAAGAAGACAGTAAAACACACACATGCGCACACAACAACTGCCCTGTACCTGTCCATGTTGTCACATGATCCACAATGTCTCCTTTCCATTAGCCTGTGTAATTCAGGGATGATTACAGTCAGTCCTTAATGCCAGACATTTGAGTTTCACATTCCATATTCTTTTGTAAATGTATGGTAAGGCAAATGCTCTTTATGAAGTTGAGAGGTATATGTAACATTTTTGTCTGTTTCCTGTGTATGTCACATCATGTAGCAGGCATAGCAAAATGACTGAGATGCTATATATATCTATCTAGATATATATATATATATATATATATATATATATATATATATATATATATATATATATATATAAATAATAAAACTACCTACTATTACTATATTAACTTTTTTGTTAGAGTAGTGAGCTAATGCATGTGTTTCTTGTGTTAAGGTTACAATGTTCAAATCCCTATTTCCCTATTTTTTTATTCTTTCATATATTTTAAATGCCAATCCCTGGTGGCTAGTGATGGTGTAGTGGCCTAATATCCTCTTTGAGGGATGGGATGATACTGGGGCTGTAGTTGTGATGCCCACTACTGGCCCAGTAATCAAGGAGCCTCAGTCATCATCACTAGCACCAGTGGGGGATGTCCACTGGAAGGATGAAAGGTACACACACAGTATTTCCAGATGCAGCTCACTGCATCAAGTGCAATTTCCATTAAGAGTACACAGAGACCACAATCAGTCCGGGGCTGGTTTCTTCCTCTTTCTCCAGATCCCCTATAAGACTCCCCAGTGGCACACCTATAGAGTGGAGATCTCAGCTGAGTGGCCAAGCCAAGACCGCCAACACTCTCTCTGTCCAACCAGTGATTCGTGTCCCTGCCCAAGTAGCTGACACACATACTCCTGGAGATTTGTTTTACACACACACACACACACACACACACACACACACACACACACACACACACACACACACACACACACACACACACACATGCACACCTGGGAAAGCCTGACACAGGTTTACTAGCTATGCCCCCTTCAGCCAAGACTATAAGGTAGTTATTACTGCAACCAGCCACCTCTTTATCAGCTACTTTAAGGCCCTTAACAAAGGGTGTCCAATCTTACTGTGTAATGTTACTATCAATACAAATGGTAGTTTGACCATGAGCAAGGCTATTAAAAGTAGCCTACACAGTGTCACCAAATAAATAAGCAAGGACTCTCAGAACTTAATATGTCTCACAAAGATCAGCCACATTAACATTTTTAAATCTATTTAATAATAAATAATAAAATAACAAGACAATACTAAATATATATGTACAGTGATGTCAGAGTTCTCAATCACAGGAAATATTTAAAACAACATTGCAGAACATTCTCAAATAAATAAAGAAAAATATCTAAGCTAAGCTTTGCTATATTCCTGACTATATCTAAAAGAATTATACTGTACCCTAGTACACGTACTTCAAAGCAAGCAAGGCAGATGTGGCAAGTGGATCTTGATGTTGTCAGATCAAAGACAAATGCAGAATACTCTCCCTCTCTCAGAGACCTCCCAAATTAATATCTCAAGTATTACTGTTGGGATAGCTTGCAGAATGACATAATTTCTATCCCAGGTAAAACTTCCGCTGCTGAAAGCTAGCAGCAGTTAGCATCCACCTGTGAAAATACATAGACCTCAGATCTTTTGGCAAATGGTGGAAGTCATAAAATAATTTACATTCCTCTACATTTAAAGACAATACAGAGACCTTCTCTAGTACAGACATTGTGTCTGTTGCTGCACTGAAACTGAAAGATAACATCTTTTTATGGCCCAGCCACAAAGCAATTTAAATTCAACTAGTTTTTCTGAAGTTTTGCAAGTTAACGTCCTGTGTTCCAGTTTCCCCTGTTAAAATATATACATTTAAACAATTACAATAGTATATATACATTTCTGTTATTTTCTAGTAGGGTACGCTGTAGATAACATCTTTGTTCAGTACTTTACAAACCTTTTTCAACACACATGTCTGTACAAACCTAGATTGATATACACATAACATACAATTCTAATAAGGTTGTAACACAAGCATTTTACATGAACCATGTTGACATTCACAAATGACACATAACCATTTACAAAATTCCAGACAGCTGTGCTGGCAGTATTTCTCTTTGTCACACTTCTACAAAAATCATGTTGATATTCACAAATGACATATAATTATTTACAAAATTCTAGATAGCTGGCTGGCAGTATCTCCTTTCATGATAGTAGTATTCTAAGTACCTTTTATAGCATACTGCTTTTCCATGGTAGTTAGTGGCTCTTCCACCCTGGATCTTTGCTCAGTTTATGTGCTGCTGAGGCACAAGAATGTAGATATCCCTGGCAGCTAGTGTTTCCCCTAAGCCCTGTAATGTTCAAAGTGCTTCTAAGGCACAAGATTTTTAGGATTATCCCTAGTGTTTAGTGTTAGTGTTTAGTGTTAACCCCACCCCAGATCTCTATACTGTTAAAGCACCATTATGGCACAATTATCCTTGTTGGTTAGTGTTTTCATCCACCCAATATTATATACTCTGCTCATTAATGTAAGGGTATGATGAGGCATATCAGCCACTCCAACCTACCCACTCATCTGCTCACACACACACACACACACACACACACACACACACACACACACACACACACACACACACACACACACACACACACACACACACCCCTACCTCACCCACTCCATACCTTCTCTACCACTATCTTCCAGGCAGATACACACTCACACATACAGTGAAACATGCAGCCCCTCACATACACTCACTCATATACCTCCCAACTCTATCTTCCCTGTAAACTCCCCAAAACTTACCTCTACCATGATGGATGAACACATCCTTTTGATCCTGTTCACTACCGCGATGTTGATGGAGCAGTCTTGGTGCATTTAATGTTTCCCTGAAACAGTTCTCTGGAAGAGGACAGCACATGGATAATTTATATATGCTTCTCTCCTGAACTGTCTCTTTAGCATGTAACCAGTGGCAGATTATATTGATGATTTGGGCAGCCTCCCTGGGCCCACTGCTGCAAAGGGCCCAGTGCTGGCATAAAGACTAGGTTTCAAGTCAATGGGTTTTGTCTTACTTAATTCAATTTAATAAACTATTAGCAGCAGAAGTACAGAGCAGTACTCAAGTGCCTAATTCTTATTTATTTCCCCTGTATTGCTTGTGCTAGTCATATTTTAAGTACATCGGTACTGCTCCTGTTTTTTTTTTTTTTTGCTATTTAAACACAGGGCATTGTGCATGTCCCTTTATTGTTCCTATGATCTTGGCCTATGATAATCTCTTTTTGGTCAGATGACTCAGGTCAGAGGTCAGAGATGCTCACTGGCTGGTGGGCTTACATGCTATGACTTTAATAAAAGTTATTTTTTTTCTTTTTAGGAACCATTTCTTTAAAAATGTTCATTGCATACAGAGACATCAGAGGTAGTAATTGGTAATTTGTAAATATAAGCACAAACAAGTTGTCAGAAACAAGGCTATCAGTAAATTAATGTATTAATAAAATAAGAAACGCATGATATGCCTGTTTTGCATTTTATTGAATTAATACATCCATTTTTTGATACTTATTATGACTCCTTTTCCATGTCTTTCTTTTTTAATTACCTGCTTAGTTATTAATGTGTCTTTGCCTGCTTCTAGGAAGCGTGTTTTATGCTTCTGAAATTTGTGGGAAGTTTTATTTTCCCTCAGTGAAATTGTCTCTCAACTGTCCTTGATTTTACCTTATAGTTGTAATCTGTTCATTATAAAATGTGTGGGGCTTTGTACAAGTTGTTGAGAATCAGTTAATAAATAATGTCAGACAAGCTTCAGGCTTAATTTCCTTCAGAACATTGCACCCATCCATCCTCAACCCCTTTTGTACATGGGGTCAGGGTGCCACTTCCATAGTGACAATCATCTCGGGCCAAGGTTTACATCACTAGGTGGCTAGCCCTGCCACAGTAGTTAATTTGCACCACTTTCTTACGCACACACTCTTACCTATGGCCAATTTAGAGTGGCCAATCCACCTACTGCTTGTCTTTGGAATGTGAGAGGAAACCAGAGCACCCAGAGGAAACCCATGTGACTGCAGGGAGAACATGCAGAGTCCACACAGCAGGCACCCTGGCCAAGCATCAAACCAGAGAACCTCTTGCTGTAAGGCAACAATGCTAACCACTGCACCACTACAGCCATGGTGGTGGAGTGGCTTCAGAACATTGCATAATAATGCAAAAAAAAATGTTATTCCAGCAACTTTCTAAGTATCTGATAAAAAATGGAAAATGCATTTGAAATTATTGGCAAAACTAAAACAAAATCACAGAAAAAAAATAACAAAATGACTGAAAATAGAGAACTGAGAAAAAATGTCTACATTATTTTTTTCTCCTCTTTTGACTCTGTCAATGATTCGGGTCTACTTCATGATATTGAAAGCCGACAATATCGAAGCTGATATTGTCGGCAGCACAACATCGAAAGTGTAGAACATCGTGCAGGTAAACGGAAATCTCTGTAGGGGGAGATTTCCATTTACCTCAATGTGCGGTCTCGGAGTTGGAATATTTAAGTGGGGAGGGTGTGGGGGTTGCAGGGGGGCTTGCCCCCATCCTACACTAGTTCGTTTTTATTTTTGTTTGTTTTTTTTTTTAACGTTATCCGATGTTTTACTACATCGATCACTAGAGGCCGACATTTAGTGATTCAATATAGTAAAATTTCGATAACATGATATAGACACAATGATTCTTACCCTAAAAGGTTGAGCTTTTTTTTATTATCACAACCAGATAAGGTGTAACCAGCAAGGTGGGCTCATAGCTTGCTCTGTTAACCTTTGCTCAGGTAAAACTATCTTTGAAAGACTAGCATGCACTTGTGTTAAATAAGTTAGAATGTCTGAAGCTACTGTTTATATAAAACATAACTCATATTATCTATTAACTGTCACTGATATCACAGAATGCCCCTGACTTTTCAAGTAGTTGAGGATTTTAATCACTAAATAATGCTAGATATTTGAGTTTCAGATTACATATCATGCTAATGCAAAAATTATTGTATTAGCAAATTTCTAAGTATACATGACCAATTTTTAAAATCTGTAACTAATTTTGGGCCTTTGTCACTTATTTTTACACTAACAGGTGCAATGTATTATTTTCTATCATAATCAGATGAGGGGCACAAAGCAAAGTGGCTATAATTGCTGAATGGGGATGAGAGGCTGTTTGTGGATGAAATAATTACCCTCTTGTGTACTCAATTTATATAGTCTAACTTGGCAAGACTAGCATGAGTTAGTGTGAAATACATTTGAATACATGGCCTACTGTGCATGTGAAATGCTTTATAGGTTCATAGGTGTATACTAGGCTAAGGACGACTGGGGCCTTTATAAGTTTAGCCATGTATCCCAAATGATTCCCCCAAATTTTTGTGCCTTAGAGGTTGTTTATAGGTTCATGGGTATATACTAGCTGACCACACCTCTAGCATTTGCTATCTACCTGAGGAAGAATTCTTTGGAGTCTACTTGGGGTATAAAATTACCTATGTAAGCACTTCCAAGCAAAGACCCGAAATCTTCTAGACTTTGTTGCATATTTGGAAGACATACATATATCCCACCATTGTTTCTTTGTGAATTGCTTACCCAGTCTCTCTCTTCTCTGTCCTTTCTAACCTCCTCTGAATGATTCTTATAGTTATCTTGCAATATTTTATATGTTGTACTAATTCTTTCTTTTTTAACAGCAGCTTCTAGTCTAGATTCTACTGAAAACTCTGCCAGTGATAGCCTTTTGCTTAGGATCCCCTTATTTCTTTCTCTTTACCTATACTTTGTTATCAAAAATATGACTGACCTGTGTAAAAAAAAAAGTAAAGGGACTAAAATCTTTTTAACTGTTATCCATATCCATAAAACAAAGCTTCCAATTTCTCAGTTTTTGTATTATCTTTTGTAGCCTCTTCTCACATATCCTTAGCTGCCACTCCAGTATCCTTTTTAATCCATACTCCTAAGTACTTCATTTTATCATGCCCCCATAAATTTGGATATTGCTGAAACAGTTCATGTGTGGGTACATAATTTACAGCTATTGCCTGTGTCTTAGCTTCATTATTTTTGTATCCTGAAAAGATTTGAAACTGTCTCAAAATGTTCCACAACAGTGAAATGTCCTTTTCTGGTTTTATCAGGTATAAAATAATATCATCTGCAGATAGAGCCAGCTTTTCTTGACTACCATACCAATTATATCCTTGACTTTCTGAGTCCCTTATTTTCTTTGACAATGGTTCCAAATACAATGGAAATAGCAAAGGGAAAGAGGGCACCCCTGCCTGGTTCCTCTGCTCAAACAGAAATTATCAGAGAGGATCCCACCGGCTTTAATTTTTGCTTACAATCCCTCATATATTCTCCTAATTAACCTTTCAACCTTATAATTTTATCAGAGAATGCAACTGCTTCCATTGCTCTGTTAATAAACTCCAGGTTTAATCTGTCAAATGCTTTATCTGCATCAAGACATACCAACAACAGTGTTTACATATATACTTGATCCAAAACAAAAGTTTGTTGTGGTGGAGGGCCCATGGTACACTTATTATCTTCCCCTGCATGTAGCCTGGCCATGGACACAGCTCATTGTGGTGCTGTGTGTCTTCATGCAAAAGGGTTATGGTTGTCTTTCCCTTTAAAAGGGTTTCTGTGATCATGATAACCTTTATGAATTTAGGCCAATATAACATCCTATTAGCTCACACAACCACACTGGAGGTTTGCAGCTTTCAGTGAAATGGCCATTTGATCAATCAGGACCCAATAAACCATGCACTTTCTTACAAACTCTGGACTAGGATGAGAATGCATTTTTCCTAAAGAAGAAAAAACAGTTAAGTAGATCATGAAGTAGACATTGGATTCTTAATTGCTAGTGTGCCAGTGCTAAATCAAGCTGAACTGGGATTTCTACCTAATTTATATAAAAGTTTTGGTGGGGCTTTATTTACTTATTTATTTATTTAGTTGATATTTGTTTAGCAAGATAGACGACTGGGTCTAGTGAGTCAACAGAACCCGTTTTCAGTGAAAGCCCGGGAAGAAAAGCTCCGCATTCAAAAGTACACAAAAACATTATAACATATATCACAATTAAAACATATGTCACACATCATGACATTTAAGACATTGTAAGACATATTCATGGCATAAGAGTCAGCGAATATACAAAACATACAACTACACAGAGTCAATTGTAGTAATATAAAACATACTCATGGCATTTAAACTCACTCATTACTACAAACATCTAGTAAGGTCATAAAAGAGTTAATGTGACAAAAAACATGGGTCTAGTGATTTGGTACTTAGTGGTAAAACATTAAACCGAGTGGGGGTTTAAATAGATTTGAAGACAATGCAAACTGACTAGGAGCTTAGGAGACAATATAGACAGAGTATGAGTTTAGGGAAACATAGGCATTGTAGACTGAGTAGGAGTTTGATGAGACAGAAGGAAAATAGGGAGGGGCTAGTCTAGAAGAAGGGGAAGAGGTGGTAGAGAATTCCATAATTTGGATACAGAATGTGAGTATAGACTTTGACCTAGTTTTTTTGAGGATTTAGAGTTTGCTAGCAGATTTTTGTCCTCTGAATTTAGGGATCTATTTGGTTTGTAAGGTTTGACTAGGTTGGCTAGGGCAGGTAGCGGGCTTGAAAATTAGGCTGCGCATGGTAGATAGTTGAATAAAAGCCAGTTGGTTGGGGAGTTTGAGCCAGGTAAGTTCTTGTAGTGGTTTATGGTGGTGTGTGTGATATTTGGAGTTTGTGGCAAACTTTGTGACTTTGTTATAGCATTGTTCTATCTTGGTTATGGTAGAGGTTGTAAATTGGGGGTCTATATCATATGTTCAAAGTTTGAAAACTTCAAATGTTAATTTATCAAAATTAAATGTTCGAAGTGCGGTGGGAGATTATCTACAGAGGTGGAGCAGGGTTTTATTTTTTGCAGTATTGATTTATGGGATCTGTAGGTATGGGCTGAAATGAGAAAGAAGTTTGTTGCTGAGTAGATTGTGGAAGTTCATAGACTCAGGGTTGGAAGTAGGTGGCAAGATGATATTGATCTCTAGATTGGTGGAAGAGTGGGGGATCTAGTGTTGGTATTAATTAGTAGGTCTGCTATGGATTTTATGAAGTGTTTATTAAAGTCTTCAGCTATTAGGGATGAAGGGGCATCAGGTGATGGGGTATGTTGTCTATTTGTCCCTGGGTTAAGTGCAGTTGATATTGAGTAGCAGAATTTTATGGAGATGAAGGCGAGAATAATAGGATTTCTTATGTTTGTTTATTAATTTTGTTACTTTGTTGTGTAGAGTTTTGATGTGAATGAGATTTTGTTTATTTTTGTTATGTTTCCAGGTATCCCAAGCTAGGTCTCTTTGTTTCATCAGGTTTTTACAGTCTTTGGTAAACCATGGGGCTGTATTCTTTTTCCTCTTTGTAAACGAATGAGGGCCAGGGTATCAAGTATGTGTAGGATGGTATTATTAAATTATATCACTGCGTCATCAAAAGATAGTAGTTTAAGGGGGGGTCCAGTTTATTTCTTGTAGCAGTTTGTTGAATTATTGTTGACTAAAGTTAGTTGTGTTTCTGATTGATTTTAGCGTATGTACATTTAGTTGTTGAAATTGGCTCTAAAGGCAAATGCAGGCAGATGGGTACTCAGGGAATTGGACAGTGTGCCAGAAGAGGGATAGTTGGTTGGATGAGATACTAGGATCCAATCTAGGGTAGATTGGTGAGTAAGATCTTTATTATATTGGGTTGGGCTTCTGATTAGCTGGGAAAAGCCATGTAGACTGATATTATTTGAAGGGGAGTCAGAAACAATGGTGCGCCAGTCTATATTTACATCTCCTAGGATGATTGTTTCATGACTGATTGTTTGGGATGTCCAGGATAGTGTATCTTCCAATACAGGTATATTATAACCTGGTGGAATATATCCTACTATGATGCATATCTTTTTCATTTGATTGAGGTGCAGAAAGGAAATCATTATCTTGGCTTGGGACACACTGGGTATTTTGCTAGTGCAGGATATAATGGTGAGTACACAGAGATATAAAAGGTCTATCCTTCCACCTTTCCTTCTAGGTCTATCTAATCTAGTTATAGCAAAGTGAGGGGGTATTATTTTAATGTCTTTTATATTGAGGTGTAACCATGTTGCTATCAGAGCTAGCATGTCAGGTTTATTTTGATCTATTCAGGCATGCAGGGGGTTATTTTGTTACATAAACTCCTTAGGTTAAGTATGATTCTGTTTAAACTTTTGGGGTTGATTTTTGGGTTATGATTTGAGGGTGGGCCTGGATTGGGATGTATGTCTCCACTTAGAAGTAGATAGGAGATGAAGTATGTGTATAGTGAGACAGGTTTTTTATCAGGGGTTGAGGAAAAGGGTATAAGCTGGGGTTTACTGGGAGGTGTGGAAGCCAGTTTGGGGATTGAGAGATACTGGAGAGTGTATGGAAAAAGTTGAGAGGAGATGTGTGAGAAGCTGTGTTGTTTATTAGGAAGATGGGTAGAGGAAGTTATTGATGTGTAGTAGTGTGTGGGGGTTTGTGAGGATATTGTTATAGTGAGGTTAAGAAATAAAAGTAAGGAGGTTAGACAGGTTAAAAACAACATATCCAGTATTCTATTTTCAGGGGGAATGTTTTTGGCAGATTCAGGGCACCGCGATGGGTGCATCTTTTGCACCCATCTATGCAGATTTGTTCATGGCCTGTCTGGAAGAACAGCTTCTATATGACCCCTCCCATAACCTGTATATTGATGAAATTGACATCTGGAGGATATATCTGGATGATTGTTGGATGGTATGGTGGGCTGATATGGGATTTCTTCTTGAGTTTGTCCAATATCTTAATGATAACAAATGGGGCATATTGTTTACCCTTAACTCTGATTCCAACAAAATCAACTTCTTGGATGTTACAGTCCAGAGGAATTTGGACAACACCCTTAGTACGGACGTATTTCGGAAGTACCCCCAATATAGCAACTTGCTGCATGCTACCAGCTTGCACCCCAGCCATACCATCCGCAACATCCCAAGATCTCAATTTTTACGTATGAAGAGAATTAGTTCCCCTCAGGATGAATATGAATCCTCTCAACAGGATCTCTGTAACAGATTCTGGGTTAGGGGTTATAAGGACTTTGACATAATTTCTGCCATTAATTGGGCCAGTTCTCAGGATAGGATGTCATTATTGGATTATAAGGTCAAAACTTGGAGGACCACTACTGATAACATCAGGTTTGTTGCAACATTTGGGAGGAACACTAATGTTATTAGGGAAACTATTAATAAACATTGGAACATCCTCATGGCTAATGGCAATTTACATCAGGTTTTGGGGATGAGATGTCAATTTTCATTTAGGAAAGGCAAAACTTTGGGTTCCCACTTCTCTCATTTCAAGCATACCAGCAGCGGGGGTGCCATATACCAACAACTTACTTTACTGGGGGATACTCTTTTTGGTACTTTTCCTTGTGAACACTGCTCTTCATGCCGTTATGTCAGCAAACTCAAACAGTTTTCCAGTAAAAGCACCAGTAAAGTGTATGATATAAAATTCTATGGGAATTGTGGAACTGGTTGGATTATTTACCTGGCCACTTGTAAATGTTCGGCCTTTTATATTGACCAGACATCTAGTCCACTGAGAGTACGTATGTCAGAACATCGGAGTGACATACATAATAAATGAGAAACCAATGCTCTCTACAGACACTGCATGACACATACTAGTGCTGATTTTCATTTTTTAATAATTGACAGAATTGCTGGTAATAGAAATAATATGCAGGACTGGCATAGTATTTTAAATAAGAAAGAAAAATACTGGATTATCAAGCTGGGAGGACTTTTCCCACCAGGATTAAATGATCATTTGTAGCAATATATTGTCTTTTCTGTATGCTATTTTATAATATATGTCCTATCTGCATGTTAATTATTTGATTGAAGGAAGTGATGCTGATGGGGGGGGGCTGTTTTTTCTATTGGTGGATGGGTCTATTTATGGAGGGATGATATCATCTGTTTTTTGTATTCCACTGATAAAGGTGGTTATGCCGAAACCGGTATGGAGGATTAAACTTTAAATTGCCTACCATATGGCAGTATTTTTAGTCTTTTTTGCCATTTACACCTCAGTGCTGTCCATTTGTGCTTTGTTCCGGATTTGGTTTGGCCTTGCATTTGCCGTACGTGCAGAGCTCCTTCACTCAGTAATCAATAAGATACCAGTGCTTGCTGAGTGGGTCCATCCAGGACATCTTGTTACAGTTGGGTAGGTGGAAGACTGTATTTGTGATTAACAGGTCATGAGCTGCGCAGGTCTTCAGAAGTAGATGACCATTGCTGTTGCTTTTGCCAACTCCATTCCTCCCAATGACTCCCTCCTATGTCTAGTAATCTGCACCATCAATAGCATTGAAGTTGCCTAAGATGACGAGCTTATCCAACTTGAGCACAGATGCCATGAGGGACTCCAAGTCTTCATAAAACTTGTCTTTGTTCACCTCTGAATTTGTCATGGTGGGGCCATATGCAGTGATGAAGGTGGAGTGGTGCTTTCCTTTGAGGGGGAGCCACAGAGACATGAGTTGGTCGTTGAATCCTTTTGGGAGGCTGGCTAATTTGCTGATCAAATTAGATCTGATGGCAAAACCCACTCCTGTTTCATGATGTTCATCGCTGCTGCGGCCACTACAGAAAAAGGTATAACCGGCTTTAACTTCTATCAGCTGGCCTTCATCTGCAAACGTAGTCTCGCTGAGGGCTGCTGTCTGTATGTTGTACCTGCTGAGTTCTCTTGTGACAAGTGCTGTCCGTCTCTCAGGGCATGCTTAAACAGGCAGTGGTCTTTGAATGTAGGGTCATGTAGAAATGTGTAAAACATTTTTTCTAGTTTGATTGAAAGGATTCGGAAGCAGTCGAATGTAAAACATTTATTAGCATCAAGGTTTTATTAACTTGGAATGGATATCAACTGTGAAAGGTTATGACTGGTGACTATAATTTTAAAACAGAAGAAAAGGCAAATGAAGGCTGTGGAAATCAAAGGCTGCAGCTCATTAACAGCTTGTAGCCATAATGCATGTGCACTAAGTATTGAACTGGGAAATATGATGAAGCCCCTGTTTGCAACAACTGACTCCTTCCTTCACACTATAACTACTCTGGCATACAGGACACACACACACGCACACACACACACACGCGCACACACACACACACACACACACACACACACACACACACACACACACACACACACACACACACACACACACACACACACACACACACACACACATGCACACACACACCAGAGATGTGACTATCCATTCACATCCAATCAGTTGTTTGCTTGTGATAAAATGAATGACAAATGCATAATGACCAAGAAGTGTCTTTCAGCTCATTATTGTTACAACCCTATAGTGCATCCCATTGCACAACCCCCCATGCCCCCCAACCTCTAAGTTAAGGAATCATACAGAAAGCCCCAACATCAGGCATAGGTTTTAGGTCTTTCTCTTATATACCTAGAAAGTTACATTATCAAAAATTTCTGAAGGACACGAGCTCTGAGCCTGACATGTCTGACTATCTGTGATCCAAAACTGTTTGCCAGAAAGCCACACATTTTAGAAGAAACAAACCAAAAAACTTTCAACTTTTTTGCTCAAGAATTCTGGACAAAGCCAAAAATAATTGGGTGGGAGAAGACCCCCAAAGGGACAAATTTTAAATACAATTTGTTATTTATTTAACCAGATAAACCTACTGGAGAAAATTTCCTTTTTCAGGGTGACCCAAGAGTACTGTCTAAGTGACTTGCTCACAATCACATCATAAGCAAATGCATTTTCCTAAAAGAGTTAAGTGAGGTCTAGCAATTAATGTGGAGGATTAAGCCCCCAGCGCAAGGTACAGGGGTTGATTCTGTTGCTCAGTGATACTGAGCACATCCCTTAATCAGGGACCCCCTAACTAACTTGAGCATCACACACACACACACACACACACACACACACACACACACACACACAGACACGCACATACGCACATACGCACACACGCACACACACACACTTTGCTATTTTAGAAAAAAATACTTTCTCCCACAATTTGCAATTGCAAAACTGCGTTAAAACGCCCACCCCTAGAAAACTGCCTGGGGGGATGGATGCTCAGTCATGCAAGAGTGATTTTTAAGTTTTCCTTCCCGAGTCCAGACATGTAGATGTTTACTGGGACACCTGTATTCATTCCTTTCCAGAGAACTTCCTAAATGGAACTTCCGCAACTGCTTTCACAGGAAAATTGCTTGCTCAGCCAAGTAAGCGTGATCTTTTAAATGTCTTACTCTCCAGGCAGGCAAATATCTGCTGAGTTGTTTACTGGGCACTCTGGAGGCACACATTTTTACAGGGGGACAAACCCATGTGCCCCCCCCACCACGATTCCATTGAACATGCTTCAATTAAAGATTCCTATACACATGTAACTCTATTGTTCGTCTATGCCAGGAAAAGAGTAAAATATACCCTAGCTCATTCAATGATTCACAAATCTAAACCAGTCATAAAACTTAGATATAAATCTTAGATAGTATAGCAAACAAATAAAACACTTCAAAACATATATAGAAAGCTAAGAAATCAGTTAAAACAAATGATTACAGTTGTCAGCAAACTGCTATAAATACTTAAAAACAAATCATAAATACAATCCAAAATAATTCTGCAACTCAATAAACTTGTACAACCTGGTATGTCAGCTCAACCAAACCACCACCAAAAAGCTCGGAGTATACTGTGGCTTGTAAATTAAACTTGCACATTATACACACTGTCACTTCTTTAAAGATAAAGGATGAGCCCCATTTTAAAACTGACATCTTAAGTCATAGCAAAGGTTCATTCACCTTTGAGCTTGTATCAACATGTTTAATCAAAAGACTTCATAAAAAAGTAAAATCTACCACCTCAGTAACATATAACCTGCCCTCTGAGTACCTTTGGTTTATTACAGACTTAGTTGGGCACAGTGTCAATTTGGATAAATTGATCCATCAAATAATCATCTGTTCCTACACACTGGAAACAATATACATAATTCCTCTCCATAAAGAAGGTAATTCTGGTATTTAATGCAGAGGAAACCTAGCAGTTAACATAAAGGATTAAGGCTGTGAGCTTTTAATGTATCTTGTAATCCAAGGTTTAATTCCTTCAACCCCCACCTGTTCACTGTACAACTTTGAGCAGTTTATTTAATCAGAGAGAGAGTTCTGGGGCAATTGCGTAGCTGGGCTAAGCTTTTCAGTGGTCACCTGGGCCTTTTGCCTAGTAACTACCTATGAACCTCACTAACAGCCTACGGATCAATTGCAATTCTATCTGTCCTCTCCAAATATCTAAGTAAATGTATACATAAACAGATGTTAATACATGTAAATGAAAATAATCTACTCTCTACACTACAACATGGTTTTATACCAGGCCTTAGGAGTGAAATAGCATTATTATCTTTCCTGGAAACAATCAGCAACAAAAAAGAAAACAACAGTTAGTAACATCCCTTTTCCTTGATCTTTGAACAACCTTTGATACTGTATCACACCTCTGCAACTAAGTAGACAGTCAAAGCTTGATACAAGTGACTCCTTAATAAAATGGTTCAAGAGATATCTCATTCAATAGACACCAAGTGAACACTTACAAAACTCATATTTATCCTTCCTATCTGCAAAAGTAGGGAAGCACAATGTTCTATTGTCTGCCCACTGTTGTTTAATAACTTAGTAACAAAGCACCCACAAACTATCACATAGGTGGTAGTCCCCTAAATACAGAAGACATAATAAGGGATCTGGGGACGCAAGTAGATAGTAATCTCTCCTTTGATAATCACATTGCCAAAGTTGTTAGAAATTCCTTCTATTTGGCCTACCTAATCACAAAAGGGCTCGCATCCAGATCAAAAGAGGTCATTGTGCCTCTTTACTCATCACTCTTCAGACCCATCATAGAGCACAATGCCCTATTTGGGATGTACCTTACAAGACACCGGCAACAGCTGGAAAGACCACAGACGTACCTCACCAAGAGGATCACTGGCCTCAAACAGATGCCCTATACAGCTCGACTGAAGAAACTCCAGCTGTACTCAGTTGCATACCGCCTTCTCAGAGGTGATCTCTGCCTGACATACAAGGCCATGTCCAACCCAGAATTGATGGACATGCTCCACCTAAAGAAAACCTTATACCCTCGAGCCACATGCTATAGGGATCTTAACCTCACCACAACAATAAATAGACTGTGCTGGAGGGATAGATTCCTGTCCAGAGACTTCCCATGCTTTGGAACAAGATTCCAGTCTACATTAGGCAGAGCTCCTCGCTAACACTCTTCAAGAGAAACCTTGATGAGTGGATGGGAAACAGAAAGTTTACCCTGGAGATCACTTCAGTGGCTCTGCTTGACAGAGGCACAGGGAACTAATCTAAGGGGTGGTGAAAGCCAACACATTCTGGCTAGGCTTGTAAATGCCTTCAGGCATATAGCCTAGTACCTACCAATGAACCTATGAACTTCATAAATGCAATGCATTAAAGCAGGGAAATACAGCCCCTTATGTAGGTTATTCATCTTCAGTATGTTCAGCAAAATCTGTAAATCAACTTCAGATCTTAACACAAATGCCTGGCTCTGTGGTGCAAAGGGATGGAGCCCTGATTGTGACCCAGGTGAGCAGGGTTCATTTAATGGCCTGGCCGCTGGCACCAGAGAAGTCAACATCTGGAATACATTGCTGTCTTCCCCAAGTATTGCCCTGTTCTCCCCAGAAGGTGCAAGTTTCAGGACAGAATATGTTTTCAGTAATATGCAAATAGTCATTTAGCTAGTCAGGCATTTTAGAAAAAGCTGTTCAACATATATAAATTAAATAATATGATGGTAAAAATCCATTGCATTTTAGCACATCATATTACTAAAAATGGTCACTGAATTTTGACCATCACACCCCCACACAAAATGCCTCATCTCCTGTACAAGGACCACTTACTATAATCAGCCTTGTGGTTACTGCACCTTGAAGAACAAGAAAAAAATTGTAGTGATCCACATCTGCCAGATTTTTAGTTGATGTGCCCATTTCTGAATTTGGACAGAATGTCTTTGGCTGCATGTCCTTCTTCAAGAAATTTGCATGCAGGGTCTACTGAGATGCTTTCGTCTGCCCTTAAACAGACTCTGATATGGGATTTGCTTTAGTAGACAGCAAATGTATTTATTTAACATTTATATTAACCAGGAAAGTCTGACTTGGAACAAAGCCAATCTTCAGCAGAGGCCTGGGGAGAAATGCTCCAGATGCATGTCTTTGTAACATAGGAGGAAACCAAAGCACCCGGAGGAAACCCACACAAATACAGGAAGGGCATGCAGACTCTGCACAGAAGGCACCCCATCTGAGAATCAAACCAGAGAACCTCTTGCTGTGAGGTGACAACGCTACCGCTGCACCACTGCGCCAACCAAATCTACTCCCCATTGTGCTCAGGTCCATATTTTAAGTATGTTTTAAATGCTGCAAGGTGTTTCTGACTGCATAGCCCTTCTTGTGCAAAAAGCCACGTTTAGATATCTACTGCAGAAGTACAGTTTAATAGACTTGATCCAGTCAAGCTTTGGTTTCCTTAAGATTTATGTTACTTCTTGCAATTTTTGGGGAATTCCCTTAGTTTAAAATTCATTATCTTTAACTGTTTTTTATGAGGTTATACATTTTCGTAATCAGATTCTATGCTGCAACTGTACTATTTGGGTAGGGTTATTGATACCAGAAGTCCCTTCAAAAGGCAATCTGTGATGTGTGAATCCAAAAAAATGAAAGTACCTGCTTAGAGTTACCATATGCAACTGGGGGTTGATGGGACAGAAACCTAGTCTTAAATTCTGCAATGCAGCAACTTGTATATAAAATAAAGCATACACACAGCTCCATTACTGAAATACAAATGCCACAAACTCAGCATGCTACAATGCCGAAATGAAACATGTAAGGATGAAAAACTAAATTGTAAGTTTTTTTGCAGGGGGCAATGTGGGGGGCAATCTCTATACACCTCTGAACTTATATATACCAGCTTCATGGCCACACAAACAGAAAGAAGAGAAAAATCTCCCATAACAAAGGAATAACTGCTGTGTCTCACTTAGAAATTGCTCTGGCTGTGATTTCCTATGGAAAAATATTGACATTCTGCTCCTTGGCATCTTGTTTGTTGGGCACCTGATGCTTGAGGAAAAGTTATATGGTGATATGTAGAGATGCTAATCAGGGATTTGTGCATAACATCTAACAGCAATTTAGTAATGAAAGTAAAGTACTTTAGAATATAGTTATCAGATCAGGTGTATAATCATTCACTTCTTTACCTGTAATTTTGCAAAATCTCTCCATAAAATTAGTATATGTTTCCTAAGAACTGTTGTTGCCATATGAAACCTATGAGAAATATTTTATATGTGTATGTGTCATATATATATATATATATATATATATATATATATATATATATATATATATATATATATATATATATATATATATATATGTTTTGGAAACTCGAACTTCTAAAATTAAACCCCCCAAAAAAAAAAACGTCAAACATCACTTTTGCAGGGGGGCTTCGCCCCCTGCACCCCCCCCACAGACACACATACACAACATGCACACACACACACACACACATACACACACACACACACACACACACACACACACACACACACACACACACACACACACACACACACACACATGCACATGCACACACAATCTCACACACACACACATACACACACACACACACACACACACACACACACACACACACACACACACACACACACACACACACACACACACACACACACACTTGATGTGGGCGGCCCTTGCCTACACAATGAGGACATGCATACTCTACACAGAAGGCTCCCCGGCTGAGAACACTATGAAACAGCAGTGTTAATTGTTGCACTACTGTAGCACCCTAGAAACACTTTTGATTTAATCTTATTTATACAAGTGAAGTGGAATGGTATTCAAGGATGTAGCTTGCAGTATGAAAATAGCAGGTGACTGAGCAGGATTCATGAAGTGAGGAGGAGGGGACACTGTAAGGGTAGTGGAGTGTAGCTGGTGTGGTATGCTGAAGTGGCTGTACCAGTTATGTTATTTATGGTTAAGTAGAATCATTATTATCATCACCAA
This sequence comes from Protopterus annectens, assembly GCF_019279795.1. Classification (NCBI taxonomy): domain Eukaryota; kingdom Metazoa; phylum Chordata; order Ceratodontiformes; family Protopteridae; genus Protopterus; species Protopterus annectens. The sequence continues at coordinate 1,719,217,922 of NC_056728.1, read as the reverse complement.
ACTCCCTTTTCCCCATTTTTCTCCATGGTGTTGGGGTGTCATTTCAACTGATGTTACCTCTCTCAATTCAGTGGTATTCACACATCTTCCTTCATGCAGTCCATCATCTTTTCCTTGGATATCCTTGTTTCCTCTTGCCTTTTTCCTGTTTCTCCTAAATCTTCTTCACCAAATCATCTTCTGCTATCTTGTATGTGCACAAACCACTGTAATTTTTTCTGTTTGACCTTCACTGCATTTGGAGCTACTTTAGCATCTGCTCTGAGGTCATCAGTTCTTCACCTGTTCCATAGTGCATTTCCTACCACCTGTATCAGGCACTTCATCTCCATCACCTCTAGCTTCCTCAGCTGCTCTGCTTTCGCTACTCAAGTTTCTGTAACATACAAAAGCAGTAGTGGTCCCACACGTGTTTTGTACATCTTACTTTTCAGCTTCTTTGGCATTCTTCTGCCACACCCTACCCATGGCACTCTGTGCCAATTGGCTGTAGCTCCAGTGACTCTAGCTTTGACCTCCTCATTCTGATTTCCCTTTTCCTTAACCATCCCTCCGAGATAGCTTTGACCTTCTTATTCAGATTTTCCTTCTCATCATCCACCCCTCCCAGATACTTAAAGCTATTAAGCTTTTCCACTATTTTTCCTTCTATCGCAATTTTTAGCTTCTTCTGATTTCCTCCATTTGCTGCCATGACAACTGCCCATCTATACTCAATTTCATCTCATGTGCCTTCAATTATGCATTCCAATTCCCTATCATTTGCTGAAGTCCCTATTCAGAGTCTGCTTGTAATGTCAAATAATCTGCATACAGCAGCTTGGTTGATCTGTCCCCTCCAACCTGTTTGCTAATATAGTCCATCACTAGTATGAACAGCAGCGGGCTCCGAGCTGAAGCCTGATGCAACCCCAATCCCAATAGGAATGCCTCTGTGAGTCTGAACACAGTTTGTACTTGTGTCAATGGATTCTTGTACATAATAGCCTGCACTAATTCTACCATTGTCTTCATGAGTTTGAACCATCACAGCACTACCCAAATTAGTTTCCTGGGACCTTGTCATGTGCTTTCTTGAAGTCTAGGAATGTCCATTTGGACACTTTCATAGGTTCATAGGTACATGGGTGATTACTAGGCTAACAGCACAATAGCTTTTACAAGCCTAGCAAATAATACACAGGATATGACAACATTATATCTTAATTTCACAGATGTGGGATGAGGTAGTATCAGGGTAGTGGGTCTTGGGTGTTGGAGTCTTGAGTTATTTTACAGACTGCCTTTGTCCATAAGGGGCATAGTCAGTACCTCAGGAGTGAATTTACAGTTCCCTATCCATTTATCCAAATTCATTTTGAAGATAGTGAAGTATGGACTTTGTTTTATGAAGGTGGGAAGTTTATGCCATAGAAGAGATAGCTTTTCGGATACAAATCTGTCTCTCCATTAAGTTCTGTTAGATTCGAAAATAAGTTTCAGGTCCATGGAACGCGTAACCCTTGCATAATTTTTCTTGCAAATATGCAACATTTTCATCCCCCCTCTCAATAAATGATATGAGATGGAGTAAAGGAATAAGGCCTTTAGTTGGCCTGCATAAGACATGTCTCTTAAGCTATTAATTTTTTTTAAGTGAGAAACCTCTGGGACCGCTCCAATAGGTGCAAGTGCCGGATTAGGTACATGCAGAAGGGAGTATTGCACTTGCTTATGGGACTGATGAGGGGTGGGAGATTGGTGTAATGGTTAAGGTGCTTACTTTGGAAGCACAAGGGGCAGGGTTTGATTCTCACATGGAGTAATTGGCTAGGCTTAAAATGGCCCATGAGGGCAGTTAGCCTAGTATTAAGCAATGAATCTATGAATCAGAGTACAGTGGTACTATGACTTCCTTTTATCTTGATGCCATGCCTTTACTCATAAGTTGAGCCACACAGAAGGATTTCATCACTACCATAGCTACATGGTGGTCAAAATTTAGGTTACTATCTATCTGTGTTCCTAGCTGCCTCACCACTGGGTCTGCTTTTAGGGATATGCTATCAATATTATAATTTGCAGGGATATCTGATTTACTGAAGGATACAGTTGCACATTTTTTTAGCATTTAGTCTCAGGCCATGGTTTTGGCACCAGTCGTTTGTCATTTTAGGCCTGTTTGTAGGATGTCAACATCATCTGGGGAATTCAGTGATTGCTCCCAGCTTGCAGTCATAGGTGAACTTGGTGATTCAGATGCCTCCTACATTGGCCTTCACTTCAGAGAAGTATATACCAAACAAGAGGAGTCCCAACACTGAGCCCTGTGGGACACCACTAGTAACAGGTTTCTTATCGGAAGTGGATTCACCTGTCCTGTCAGTAAGTCAGTTGTTTATCCATCTGACAAAGTAGCCTAACTCAGTAACTTTATCTATGACCCCCTAGTATAGAGATTGTGTCAAAAGCTTTGGCCATGTCTAGATAAGTGGCATGTGCCGTTTTACCCTTATCCATGGCCCTGGTGACTTTCTCAAACAAGTCCAGCAGATCTAGCAGACAAGACTTCCCTTTGACAAAGCCAAATTGTGTCTGGTCCAGTGTTCAGAGAATTCCAATGTCATTATTGATAAGGCCCATCATAATTCTCTCTATGGCTTTGCAGATAAGATTGGTCAAGCTTATGAGACTGTATTTCCCTGGATCAGTTAATGGGTCCCTCTTGTGCAGAGGGACAACTGTTGCAGGTCTCCATTTCTCTGGGACAAAGCCCATCTGAAGGCTGTGGTTAAAAGGGTTTCTAGTAGGCCTGATAGATTCTGTTTTAAGCTAATTAAGAAGCATCCTGGAATGCTGTCAGGACCCATGAAGGCTGTGTTTTTGGCTTCAGTGAGTGCAGTAAGGACCTGTTACCTCATAATGAATGGTAGAGGGATGGCTTCAGATATTTCTTTGGGTGTGGTAGGAGGTGATGGTGGGGTAGAAGTTTGAGCTGAACTTATCACCCAGCAGGTTTGCTATAGTTTCAAGCTGGGTGTAAGTGTTAGCATTCATGATTTACCTGGCACATTGCTGACAATTTCCCCTGAGGTTATCTTTCACCTTTGAGGCTATCTTTGCCTCATAGTTTGTTTTGGCAGATTGGACCAGCTCTCTAATTTGTTTGTTTAGACTGGTGAGTGTCTTTTTGCTCTGTTTTATTTGCTCCTTCTTGGCTTTGGAGATGTTTTTTCCTTTTGTTGAATAGCCTATTTATGCTATGGGTCCACCAGGGTAGTTTATTTTTGCCAGTAATCATTGGTTTGAGTTGGACAGGTACTGTCTCCTATATGCATCTATGAATGTGGTTGCAAAGTACCTTGGTGCTAAGCTCAGAGCAGGCCCCAGTGTCATCTAGGTTCGAAGGGGCTTGGAAATTTAATAAGCTGTCACTTAGTTAGCAGGTTTGGAGTTTGATGGGGGTTCTAGGTTAGTTTTAATACTAAAGGTGATCATTTTGTGGTTAGATCTTACCAGGGAGGAGTTAATACATGGAGGGGACCAGCATCTCCCCATGTTTGTGAGTACTAGGTCTAACTAGTTGCACCAGTGTGTTTGCACTGACGATGTCCAAAAACCTCTGAGTTTGTGAGTTATGGGTTGTATAAGTCTCCCAGTTTATGGAGGGATAGTTGAAGTTACCCATATGTATGGTGTTAGGCTGAATGTTAAGAGATTCCAATAGGTTTAGGTATGAGATGTGGTTTTCCAAGACTCATATTAGGGGATCTGTAGTTAACAAGGATATGATAGGAGATCACACCTATGTTAGGTGGGCATGGAGCAGCTCAAACGAGTTATGCTGTTGGACCATACTAGCAATGCACTTGTCCATTATGAACACTGAGACATCTCCTCCCTTTGTTTTATCCTGAGCTGAGGGGGATCTAAATGTATGAAAGGTATTGTAGCCTTTGATAGTCAGGGTGCTTTCCATGGTTCTAACCATGTTTCTGTGACTGCACAGATGTCTACATTCTCCAAGGTGAGGAGTGCTTCAGGGCAGTGCAGCTTTTCATTTAAACTCCTAGAATTGAGCACTGTAACTTTAAGTAGTCATGAGTGATTTTTGCTATGTTGGAGGGTTAACAACTTCACAGGGCCTAAAAAATGCACTATAGGGATAGATAAAGTTTTTGCCAGTGTCTGGAAGCCATGTGGTGACAAGTGCAAACCATCCGTAGCAAAGCATCGTAGTGTGTAGATCATGTCTTCCCAGGTTGACAGATATTGGAACCTGTGGCTGTGATACTAGAAACCAAACCAATTGTTGAAGTCAATCATTTTTTGCTGGTACAGTGGCATCATCATTGGCGAAGGTAGGATGCTACTCAAGGCTATATTCATACCTGCCTAGGACACATATTCAGCGAGCTCCATCATGCCTCTCTTCATACAGCCCAGTTATCACTAACTTCTTCTCCACCATCTGTCTCACTGCAAACATTGTGTTGATTGTACTTACATCCTGATCTGAATCCAAGCTGCTCACCTCTCATCTTACTTTCTACTACTCCACATATTCATTTATCAATCACCCTTTCCAGCAGTTTCATGCAGTTTGACGGGACTTTATATCACTATACTGCCCACAGTTGTGAATGCTCTCTTTGTTCTTGTACATTGGCACTAGAATGCTTATTTTCCATTCATCTGAGAAATGCCTTTCTCTCCATACTGGTGTGAGGATGCTCAGGAGCCATTTCTCTTCTAACTCACCAAACACCTGTGAATACTCTTAGTGGCTATTTCTTCCTAAACTCACCAAATATCCTAATCATATCTGCTGTGGACTTATCTCAACCTGATGCTTTCTCTGACTACATTTTCCTTAGTGTTGTTTCTTCTAAGGTGGGTGCTTCTTCTTTTTTATTCATTGCAGGCTGTGACTAGCTAAGGGGTGCTTCTTCTTTTTTATTCATTGCAGGCTGTGACTAGGGCAGTACAGATTCTGTGGGGTTTACTTCATTCAGAAGCTGCTGGAAATACTCCCCTCTGCTCTTTATGTCCCGTACTGGAGAGGACATTGTTACTGGCATCCCTTATGAATGGTTTCTGATGACTGTCTTTTTTATCTTTCTGTCTTTATCTTGCAAATTGGAAGAGTTTCTTTGTGACATCTGCTCTATCACTTTCCAGAAGCTCTGATTCTATTAGTCTTTTTGTTAGCCAAGTTTGCTTGTTATCCTGGTCCACCTTTTCTGTCTCCCACTTTTCCTGCACTCTTCCTTTCTTACCTTACCTTAAGTGCCTTGCATATCTGGCCACATATCTTTTCTGTTGTCTTCACACATGCTGCTTTGAGACATTGCTGTTCTTCTTCTATTCTGTGTATTATATATTTTCTCTTCTTTCTTAGGTGCTAGACACTTGAGTATTTCCCTGAACTGTTGTGCTTTTCCTCCAGTCACTTTGAGGGTCTTCTGCTTAATTTCCAGTGACCTTAGAGCCTTTCAACACATGTAGCTGAGCCTTTTCACTGTTTGCATTTGATTTCGGCCACTACCATGCTGAGGATTTGCAACCTCTTGACTTTATCCTACTGTTCTTACTAGGAGTAAATCTACCTGATTTGCATCTTTACCACTTTTGGTCACTTTTGTATGTGATCTTGTGACTGCATCATCAACCTGTTTGCCAGGCAGAAGTCTAGGATGGTTTCTCCATCTTTATTCCTGTGTCTCCATTCTCACATCTTGTTCTGTCTGTCTGTCTTGATATGAGTTTTCATGTCCCCCATTATCAATACCACTATTGTCCTACTTTATCCAGTAGATCCTGCAACTTCTGCCTGAATGCAAACCTTCCTCACCATCATGAGGTGCAAACTTTAGGCTGAGATTATGAATACAGCCGTATCTTTACACTGGAGTCTTATGGCCATAAGACTATCACTAATTCCTTAATTCTGATGACATCTTTCCTTGTCTTCAGATGGGTCTCCCTCAATTCTCTTGTCTCCTTTCCACACTGTTTCAAGTCTTCTCTCCCCCTGTGTTGTAGGCATGGGATCCTAAGTGAAGTGGTTTGTGCACTGCCCTTACACTGGATACACAGGACATGCAGTATCCTCCATACCATTTTCCAAGCTGTGTCTTAGCTATCTCCAGTCTGTGATCCACACCCTATTACCCAGAGGATACTGCACACCACAACTGATGCCTAAAGCAGTTGGTATACCCAAAACTTCACCAAACTGTAACTATCTAGTGTTTGTGATGCTGCCAGGATGAGTTTGAGGTGCTAACAGCAAGCACCTTTTTGAAAAGGATGCCACAGAGACATGGAGAGAGCATACAAACACCACATAGGCATTGGCTGGAGGTCAGTATTGAACCCTGCACTCCTGTATATTGTCTTTGGGACACTAAGACATTAATCATTATAGCAACTGCGCTATCCCCATTCAGAATCATTATATTGTTATTTGTCATATTTATGGGGCAAATAGGTGTGCCTAGTATAGAGTACTGGTGACACCAGACCATTTCTTGTGCATGATTAATACTGTGAGAGCTGGAGGAATCACATACATGTAGTGTGTGTAGCTGGGGGTGGCAGACTAGTCTATTTTATCACTGGGAGGGGTGTAGGACTATGGTGGCTTTCCTTAATCACCAAAAAGACATTACAGGGATACATGGCTTGCTGACAAGGCCTAATGAGAAGTTATGGTTCTAGATAAGGAACTAAGTTTATCAGGGCATTATGGTTTTTGAAAGGTGTGGTCAGCAACACTATTTTCAGACTTGTATAAAATTAAAGTTTCTGATTGCTGACACCATCTTGGGGGGTCAGGGATTCTGATTATTGATAGCTGAGGGTCCGGAATTAGCCTCAACTACTGCTTTGTTAGAGGAGGATGTTGGGTGGCTGCAGTAACTCTCTGGTGCAGGACTGGGAGATGATGAAATGGCAGGCTGGTTATAGGCTTCAACTCTTTAGTATAGGATTGTCTGACAAAGTCTAATGCAAGATTTCTTCAGGTACCCCACCAGCAGTGGGCATATCTATAACTTACAAGCCTCCATTCTCTTCACGCACGTGCATGCGCACCCACACACACATGCACACACACACACACACACACACACACACACACACACACACACACACACACACATATATATATATATATATATATATATATATATATATATATACATATAATATATACATGTGGATAAATATATATATATATATATATATATATATATATATAGAGAGAGAGAGAGAGAGAGAGAGGTGTTTATCTCATATGTGATATAATGGTGACATAAATGGATTTCATGTATTGTGATTCTGTTTTCTTATGCCTTGTACAAGTGATTTCATGTATTGTGATTGTACAAGTCTGTAGTAATAGTTTATAAAAAGGTGCAAGAGTCGCATAAATACTTCAAAACTTATTTTTACAGACTTTAAAAGAACTGTTTCTGGAAATACCACAAGAATATCCATTGCTGATCAATTTTGATTTCTGCCATAATGAAAACATTTCAATTAAATTGTACAACTTCTAGGACCATATAAACACATATACTGCATGACATTTCTTTGCACTGGCCATTCCAGTTGTTCAGGAGCAGATCTCAAGATGTGCCTTGTGATGATGTGAGGTATTGCTAGCTATGCCAGGAGAAGTAAGGCATTGGATGTGTAACATATGCCAGCATAGTTAGCTGAAGTTTTGTAAAGAATTATATATCATTTCTATATCAAACTGATTTGTACAGGTGCCAGTGTTGAAAATGTATTTGTAAAGCTGCTTGTGTTAAAAATGTACAAACAGTGGGTCCTGCTGGACAGAAAAAAAATATACCTGTATGTCATACTATATTGTAACTGTTGAAATTAATGCATGGTAACAGATGATACTAGAAGAGAAGAGGTTAATCTCAGTTCAGCTAACTTTGAAAAAATAGTCTGAAGTTAAATTACTTGGTTTTAGGCCATAAAGATTGTATCTCAAAGTTCTGACTGCAGCCAGAAATGAAATGTCTGTGAGAAGCCTGGCTTAGTAGCTCTGTAGGAAGAGTAGAAGTGTTAAAATTGTTTTACATCTTCCAGATGCTGTAACATATCTTAGCAAATATCTATGTGCGTGTATTATGACACATATGTGCAAGATCCTGGCTCAAGTTTCCAGTAAAGGGGTAGTGTGGGAACCAGAGTCAGGTGACCAAATGTGATGTCATTCTATAGCCAGCATTGAAATCATATTTAGATATTAGTGAGAGATGTCACTCAGCTCTCAGCAGTCTGCTTGTGCATCCTAACAAGGAAGACCACTCACTCATATCATCTTGCCTTGCTCTAGTAAGTGAACTAGGGAACAGTAATTCTTTAATCAGTCAGGAAAATAGAGTGAGATTAGTTAAATATTATTTTTCTGTATCTGTGTGAACCTTTCCATCTGTGTTATTTTTAATATTTCTTGTGACTGATACTCTGGCATTTATTGTAAATAGATATTTAGTATTTTCATGTTATTTTACTATTTATTATTAAATATATTTAAACTTTTCATTATGGCTGGACTTTTAGAGAATATTTTAACATTTGAGAGTACTTATATTTATTTGCTAAGACTGTGGCCGCTACTGAAAGTCTTGCTGCATTAGTCAACATTACCATTGGTATTAGTATTAATATTATGCAGTATAAGTGGATGCCCTGTTAAGAGGCTGAGAGTAGCTGGCTGGCATCAGTGTAACTACCTTATAGTCTGGGCAAAGGTGGTAGAGCAGGTAATCTGTGCCAGTCTTTCCCAGGTGTGTGTGTGTGTGTGTGTGTGTGTGTGTGTGTGTGTGTGTGTGTGTGTGTGTGTGTGTGTGAAGATCAAATCTCAAAGAGTGTGTGTGTGTGTGTGTGTGTGTGTGTGTGTGTGTGTGTGTGTGTGTGTGTGTGTGTGTGTGTGTGTGTGTGTGTGTGTGTGTGTGTGTGTGTGTGTGTGTGTGTCAGCTACTTGGAACAGGGACATAGAGCTTCTTAGTGGTCAGTGTGGTTTCTTATTTTGGGCCTGGAGAGAGAGAGAGAGAGAGAGTCCATCTTCAGGACTGGAGTGTGTTCCCTGTGTGTTCTGCATCTGAAAATACTGCGTCTATCCATTTTTGTTCCAAGTGAACATCCCTCACTGGTGTCAGTGGTGAGGATTGAGGCTCCTTGATTACTGACCCAGAGCAGGGATGTCACCTTCTTCATTAGCAAACAGGCACTAAGATTCAAAACAATTCTGAAGCACGTGTCAGTAATGATTTTCTGTCTATAGTTTGTGTTTATAATATGAAATTAAATAGTATCATTTAAGCTTTCTTATTACTCAAAGCATTATTATATATTTCTCTTCACTGTAGTTTTTTTTAGTTCATATTCCATATAGCTGTTTTATATTCTCTGTCTGTATAGTGTTGCTGAATATAATTATATAGAATTGTTGCTGTTGCACTGCATACATTGTTTGCCTTTGGCCTGAGGCATGGATAAAATTTCTTTGGACCAGATCACCAGTTCACTTACCTGGTTAACAAGTAAATAAAAAATAAGTAGTCACAGTGCTAGATGAAATAAGAAACCATGCAAAATAAATGTTGTTTGGGCCATAATAGAATCATTTCTAGACTAGGAACTTGATAAGAGTGTGTTGTGCATAAAGATTTGCTCAGACTTGAAATATTGGACATGTACAGTTCAGGAGTTAAAGGGAGAAGTGAATGTAAAGCCCTTTGCACCTTGGACCTCTGATGTAGGTGTTTCTCAGAGGGAACAAGGGAAGCTGTGGGATTCCACAAGTTATCATCTACATCTGTCCAAATTATTTACAACATCATGATTATAACTGTAATGCCCAGGATTCTGCATCATGAGGCAATGTAGCAATTGCCTCATGCACACTGATAACCTACTTCTTCTGGTCCACACAAATGTATTATGTGAGAGATGCATCTATATCAAGAACCTAGAATCCAGGATCATTCACTCGCCAGTTAGTCCATCTGATAATAAACAGGTTGTCAGCATGCACATCTCACCACCTGCATCTACCAAACCAACAACACATAAACCTACATAAGTGGAGGTCCTTACAAGAGGCTTACCTAAATACCAGAGACCTCCCAAACACAAGCACACCACATAGTACATCCCCTGCAGAACATAGTACACATAATGTATGACACATCAGTGTCTCACCATTCAAGCTCCTAAGGCATAACTCAAAAGCAAACATCTTAGTCATAAGCGACTCAATTGTGAGACACACAGATGTCCTTCTCACCAGGTTGGATAAGGAAAAGGTCATGGTCAGCTGACTGTCAGGTGCCAGGATCTGCCACATCACACATGCACTCATGTCTCTCAACAACAGGCACTGTTATGACTCTGTCATAGTCCATGTTGGTGTGAACGACTTGAGATGTACCTTTCTGGACTTTATGAAGAGAGACATGACTGAGCTCTTGGATTATGTGTCTCAGGCAGGTATGTCCTTAGCCTTAAGCAGCATTTTACCTTCACCTAGGATGACATGTCAATATAAACAAAAAATGATTGACTTCAACAATTGGCTTAGTTTTTGGTGTCATTCAAAGAGGATCCAGTGTCTGTCAGCCTAGGATGATATGGGTGACAGACCTTGATGCTTTGCCAGAGATGGTCTTCATCTGTCACCCCTGGGATTTCGGTTACTAGCTAAGGCTTTTGCTATCCTCATAGTGCCTTTTTTAGGCAATGTCACAAGAACAAAATTCCTGATGTAACAATACCCACTAAAAACAACCTCAAGGGTATGCTGCTAAATGCTAAGAGTCTAAACCAGAAACTGCACTCACTGGAAGCAGTCCTCACCCTGGAAGATGCTGACATTTATGCAGTCACTGAGACCTGGTTTACGGCAGTGGAGAGCACCTCAACTATACCAGGTTACATTTCCTTCCACACATTCAGATCACAAACTAAAGGGGTGAGAACTAAAGGAGGCGGTGTATCAATATTCATTAAAGATAAATACACCTCTAGATTGGTTAAACAGCACAATTCCCTTGAATTTCTTCAGGTGCAATTGACTGTAGGTAAGACTCCTCTTCAGGTCATTGCCAGCTATAGGACCCCATCCATGAATCAGGACATCCACTCAGCCTACTTGGATCTACTTGAGTCAATCAAGATGCAACCAAGCACCCTGGTTTTGGGTGACATTAATTACCCATCCATAGACTGGATAAATCATACATGTTCTGACTCACTTGCCTAAAGGTTCCTGGACTTCATTAACTCCAGTGCCCTAGACCAGCTGGTTGACACACCCACAAGGGCTCAAACATCCTGGACCTGGTGCTCACTAACATGGGAGACCACTGCATCACCCCCAGTGTGTGGCCATCCCTGGTGATATCTGACCACAGATCAGTCTCGCTAGATGTAACTATAACACAAGACCCACTCTTAGCAACAACTAGACTAAAAAACTTCTCCAAGGCCAATTACAACCTCTTACATGATGGCATAAATAGCTTCATAGCCTCTCCCTCCACTGATGGAACAGACACCTATGCTGAGTTATACACTAGTGCTTTATACAAGCACCTGTACAATTGTTTTGACTTTGCTGTACTTGATAGAACCAAAGCAAGATCTTCAAGGAAAAACAAACCTGCCTGGTGGGCAAGGTCCAGGGCACTGGAGTTAATGAAATCCAGAAACCTTTGGGAAAGTGAGGGACAAGGAGGTCACAACATCCCTGTATTCTTCCCTTATAAGGCCAATTTTTATTTTATTTTACATTTGCTAACCAAGCAAACTTACTACAGCTAACCTTAGTCTGACTGAGCTGAAAAGGCCCTTTTTCAGCAGAGGCCCGGGGAGAAAAGCTCCACATAGAAACATTACAGATACATTTAGATATTTAGACATGATCAGTACACAAACAAATTACAATAGACATGTTTTTATAGTAGTATGCAGCATTTGAGTACAATGCCCCCTTTGACATGTACCTCGCAAATCACATGCAGCAGCTGGACAGACCACAGAGGTTCCTCACCAGGAGAATCCAGGGCCTCAAACATCCACCCTACACAGATAGGCTAAAAGCCCTGTCCCTCTACTTAGTTTCAACAGACTCCTCAGAGGTGACCTCTGTCTGGCATACAAAGCAATCTCAGACCCTTCCTTGATGGGACTGCTGCATATCTGCAAGTCAAGCTCCACTCGAGTAACCTGCACACGCAACCTCAACCTGGACTGTTACATCAATAGGACTTGTTGGCAGGACATATTTGTGTCCCAGAGACTCCCCATCTGTGGAATAGACTCCCTCTCCACGTCAAGCAGAGTACCTCATTAACCCTTTTTAAGCGCAACCTAAATAACTGGATGGGAAACAGAAAATACACCCGTGGTATTCCACGTGTGTCCCTGCTGGACAGGGGCTTTGTGTGCTGACTTGCCTAAACATGGGCTAAACTCTTGGTTAGGCTTATAAGGACCTCAGGGCCAATAGCCTAGTAACTTCCTATGAGCTTATGATCCTATGATAGGCTAAAAGTCCTGTCCCTCTACTCAGTCTCCTGCAGATTGCTCAGAGGTGAGCTGTGTCTGGCATACAAGGCCATCTCAGAACCAGCCTTCATGGAGATGCTGCATATCCGTAAGTCAAACTCCATTCATGGAACTTGTACAAAAGCCCTCAACCTGGTCTGTGACATTAATAGAACTTGGTGGAGGGATAGATTTGTGTCCCAAAAACTCCCCTATCTGTGGAATAGAATCTATCTCCATGTCAAGCAGAGTACCACTCTAGCCCTCTTTAAGAGGAACCTGGATGACTGGATGGGAAACAGAAAATACACCCCTGTGATCCCACCTGTGTCCATGCTGGACAGGGTAAACAGATGCTAACTTTGTGGGAACATGGGTGAACTTCTTGGCTAGGCTTATAAGGGCCTCCGGGCCAATAGCCTAGTATCATCCTATGAACATATTTCCCTATGAACTGCCATTAATAGTCTATACATCAGGAGAAAGAGATTGCTAAGAGCAGAAAGGAACTGTCTCAAAACTGGAAATACTCCCTCCTCAACTTAAACAAGTAAATAGGAATCCTAGTGAAGTCTTCCAAAGCTAACTGTGAATCCAAATTAGCTTCCCTAACTAAGGATAACCACAAGGCATTCTTTAGTTACATCCGTAACCTCAAAGGTAAGGGCCAGATTTGCACTGAGCTCATAGTTAATTGTAATACATATATAGAACCTGTGGATATAGCAAACCTGCTGGCTGATAGGTTCAGTGAAACCTCACTCCCCTGTCCTCACCACATATACCCCAAAGTATTCCAAACACCTGTCCCCCACCTAGTATCTCTGAGGAGCAGGTCTTAAATTGCCCTCTCCAAGGTCAAAAACACAGACTTAGTGGAACCAGACAACATCCCAGGCAGTGTTCTACATGGATTAAAACAGGAATTAACATCACCGTTGAACATGCTTTTCAGTCAAAGCACTGGCTTCGTCCCAGTTTAATGGAAAACAGCTACTGTCATCCCTTTGCACAAAGGGGGTGCATCCACAGACCCCAGGAACTATAGACACATTAGCCTGACCAGTCTTATCTGCAAAGCCATGGAATGACTTATCATGGACATTATTAAGAAAGATATAGGAAATCTCCAAATGCTCGACCCCACCCAGTTTGTCTTTGTCAAGGTGAGATCATGCCTGTTAAAATTGGTGGACTTCTTTGAGACAGTCACCAAAGCCCTAGACGAGGGATAATCTGTGCATGCGGCCTACCTAGACTTAGTCAAGGCCTTTGACACAATCCCCCACTCAGGCATTATTGGTAAACTCACCCAGCTGGGTATCAACCCATATATTGTCAGGTGGGTTGGAAACTGGCTCATTGATAGAACTCATAAGATCAAAATGGGGGACTCCACCTCCTCCAGCAGACCTGTAACCAGTGGTGTTCCACAGGGATCAGTTTTGGGACCCCTACTGTTTGGAATCTACTTCTCTGAAGTACAGGCTAAAACTAAAGGACTGTGGCTGACAAAGTTTGCTGATGACTGCAAACTGTGAGAGATCATTGAAATCCCTAGCGATGTCAACATCCTGCAAGAAGGTCTTACACAGATTAATGACTAGTGCCAAAGTCATGGTCTTAAACCTAATGCAAAAAAAATACATTATCAACCCCTTCAGCAAGGGTGATGTTCCTGCAAACTACCACATCACTAGTAATACCCTAAGCACACAGTCAGCAGTGAAAGATCTGGGCACACAGGTTGACAGCAACCTTAACTTTGATCCCCATGTCTCCAAAGTGGTAAGAAGGGCATTTTATATTGCTCATCTCATAAGTAAGGGCATTGCCTCCAGAAAAAAAAATAGGTTATAACCCCTCTGTACTCTTCCCCTCATTAGGCCAATAAAGCTCTCTTTGGTATGTTCTTTTCCAAACAATTGCAGCAATTGGAGAGACCACAAGGGGTCCTTATGAAGAAAATTCGAGGTCTTCAAGAGCTGTCTTATGTGGACAGACTGAAATCATTGTCACTTTACTCTGTGTCATACAAACTGCTCAGAGGTGACCTGTGCCTTGCATATAGAGCAATCTCTGACTCATCTTTGATGGAAATGCTGCACGTTCGCAAGTCAAGTGGCTCACAGGTCACTCGCTCAAAGGATCTTAACCTGGTATGTGACATCAACAGAACTTGCTGGACAGACAGATTTGTCTCGCAGAGGTTGCCCCATCTTTGGAAAAAGCTTCCCATTCATGTTAAACAAAGCCCCTTATTGGCCCTTTTTAAGTGCAATCTGGATGATTCGATGGGTAACCAGAAATTCACTCCAGGGGTTCTACCTGTGTCCCTCATGGGCAGGGGCAATAGGTGCTGATTTTAGTGTCTACTTCAGCCAGGCATGCTTGGGAACACAAGCTGAACTTGGCTAGGCTTGTAAGGTCCCTGGGGCTGTTAGCCTAGTAACCTCCTATGATCCTATGGGAAACAAATCAAAAAGTAATCTTTTTTTATAATTTTTGACTAGCTTAGTCTCAGTACATTAGCAACCCCTTTTCCAGGAGAAATTTGGCTATGGCATTAAGGAACTTCCCCAACTCTTTTATTAGTCCTGTGGGATCTTTTGCATTTACTGGACCTACTACCAAGTCAGGCAAATGGGACATCAATTTAATGTCTCATCTAAAAGATGACATATACAGGAGTGCAGTGCTCCACAACTGCTGTACTGTAGTACCAGCAATCGTCACCTTTCTAGCCTTTTAGGCACCAATGATGAGTGTACTACCTGCTGAACCACTGCCACTGCTACAGTCGCTATACTGAATGTGCTACTAGAGAAATTAGACATAGTAAACACTCAAATTTCTTAAGGTTATCTATACACAGAACTTTACTACCGGTAATAAATTTTATCAGGTATTGCTCCACAGCAAAGCCACATTCTCTGACTAAAGTTATGAATCAAAGTGCATTGTAATTGTATTTTATTGAATCATCCAAGCATGGCACAGGTATCACTCTCACCTTTGACACAGGAAAGATCAGAAGGCTTTATGTTCCATCCTCATTCTAGGTAAGTAGATTCATATTCCAGTAATAATGGTATAAAGTATCATGAGGGGGTGTTACATTCCTAAGATGTTAAGTCAAAGTCCTTTCTGCCCTCATTGCTGGCTGTTAAGATGGATGCTACAAGATCTCCAGAGACTTACTACAAAGAAAAAAAAAATATAGACATTTTCTTTTTCTTAGTATCTTAGCTAAATTACCCTACAAGTTGTGAATACCACATCTGGTCCCCCTTGAAAGTAGCCTAGTTAGCCTAAATCCAACAAACATGTAAGTTATTAAGTATTTAAGTAGTTGAAAAAATATGGTTTACTTTAAGTAAATTAATTCTTACTTTTGTTTACTGACTGTCAGAACAAAACAAAATCAGATTAGTCATCTGCAAATGAATAATTCAAGAAAGTATATTACAAAAACCTGGTCATAAGTCAAGGATTATGCTTAATTTCCAAATTATAGCATTACAGTAAAATGCTTTAGTGAGAAACCTTTCTTCAGGGGGTGGGGTGGGGGTGAAAGGAAGGATAGCTGTATCTGTAATGAGACAGTCATGATTTTTCCAGTAACTACAGAAATAGACTGTGATTCTTTGTGATGAAATACCTGTAGTATCTTCTGATGCACCATCTATAAACACATTTGTTTTTTGTATATACAGTTGAATTCCTTTTCATATACATAGTTCAAATGATTTTTTTTTGTCGCAAGTAAATTTAATACCAGTGCATTAATGAATAATATGAGACTGCTTATGAATGTCACTTTGCTCAAGGCACAGCAATTTCAGCCTTGCTTTATTATTCTTTACAAACAGAAATTCTTCATCTGTGGTTCTGCTTTGTGAAATGTGACCCCCTTACAATATGCCTGCATTTGTTTTATTCAAAGAACATTCACATAAAATTGATGTTATCTCAAAACATTAAATATTTGATAGCAATATTTCATTAGTTAAGAAAAAATCTGCCTTTTTAAGCCTTATATCCATATGTGCCACCCACCTTTGTCTTCTTGTGGCTTTTCCCGGTTAGGGGTCGCCACAGCAGAACTCTGGTCTGCTAATGATTGGCAGTGGATTTTTACAGTGCTGAGTTGACAGCCTGACACCCAACCTTAAAAGAAGACACACCCATTCACACACACACCTACCTGCATGTCTTTAAAGTCATTTGATCGCGGTGAGGACATGCAGACTCCTCATAGAAAGCACTCCATCTGAGAATCGAACAGGAGAACCTCTTGCTGTAAGGCGACAATGCTAACCGGTGCACCACAGCTGCCTCCTATATGCGCCACCTTTGTATAAATTGAATTGCAATCAAAGTTTTTCTTGCATCTGTCATTACAACAGATTTCATTCACACTGGCACTGTGGTGCAGAGGGACAGAACTGTGTCAACGTTGGAGGAGTCCACAAGAAAACTCCTTTGCTGGAAAAAACTTCAATCCAAGCTTTTAATGCTCAGCAACCATATAATCAAGAATCACAAAGACATCCAGCTTTGCTCGAAAGAAGTAATTACAATTTATTTACTCACTTTTAACACAGACATACTTGCCTTCATTCTAAAAGTGCACAAATAAGTTGTAATTATGTCTTCAAAGTGGTGCTGGATTATTTTTTTTGTGATCTTAACCTTGGATGAGACAGGCAGGGAGGAAATGGAATGAAGAGGCATGGCTGTGTACTTGGGGAACACTGTCAGGTCTGATTTTCCTGGTGGAAACTGGGGAAACCACCTCCTGTGCTTCTGAGTTGATTGGCAGGGCTGCAAAAGGGAAACATCCCTTGGCAGAAATAAGGTGTATGTCCTTGACAGTCAGACCATTGCATGCCCACCTCTGTCAAGCTAGCTGAGTGTGTGTTGAGATGTTAGGACAAAAATCTAGAAAAACCCGCAAACCACCCCTGATGGCTGCCTTAATGATGGTCTCATCACAGATGACAATCACCCTGGTGACAAGGAATGGATGGACCAATTGGTTGGGAAGGGATAGATGACTGGCAGATAGTGGGGGGGGGGGAGTGCAGCAAAGAAAGAAAGGCTTTCATTCACTCTGTCATTCACTGTCTCTATCTTATTAGTTGTGTGTGGTCTGCCGCAGTCTAAGTACCATTTAAATGGCCATCCCCTAAGGGCTTTGAACTGTGGCCTTATTGTCATCCCCTCTCAGCTTATGATTTCCTCTGTTGTATTAGCTACAAAGATGTTGTTTAGATGATGGTCCACTACTGGATCTATGAGGATTCTTCTATAGCTCTCCCAAGACTCCCAAAAGAACACATTATAGAAGAACTCTCTACGATTTGGTTGACAGTCATCTAATTACTCATTCTATTACTCTGACCCTGCCATCTCAATTTCCTTCTTTATGTAGAACATTTTAGCAGGATCTGAATCTAAAGTATTTTTGAAATCAAAGAGATAAGGAAATGGAATTAGCTTTATAAAATCATGGAAATAAGTACCAATAGTCAGACTTCCAGAGTAGACCTGTTGCATAGAGGGATAAATCAGTTACTGGGCTCCAGAGAGTGTGCGTTTGATTAGTGGACTTAGTGCTGAACAGGCCACAGGGGGGGATGCTACCTCATTCATCCTGGCAATAGGGAGGCAGTCCAGGCTCACTGTAATAAGCAGTGTATGAGAATAGACAGCTCCATGTTGCACATGCAGTGAGCCACTTAATTGGGAGGGTGCATGTGCACCTCCTAAGGGCAATGATGACACAGCTGGTGGCATTGCTGTGAGGAAATGGGATTTAGGGCACACTCCCTGGGATTAGGGAACACTCCCTTACAGCTGTATGACGCTGCACCAGTGTGCTTGATCTCCTCACCAGCCCCGGACTTGAGTCATGTTAAGCCTGGGGGATGGTAAAGTGGGTCTGAGAGACCCAGTGAATGAGGAGACGAGCTAGTGGCAGCTGATGGTCATCTATGAGCTAGTGGCAGCTGATGGTCATCTGTGAGCTAGTGGTAGCTAATGGTCATCTGTGAGCTAGTGGCAGCTGATGGTCATCTGTGAGCTAGTGGTAGTTGATGGTCATCTGTGAGCTAGTGGTAGCTGATGGTCATCTGTGAGCTAGTGGCAGCTGATGGTCATCTGTGAGCTAGTGGCAGCTGATGGTCATCTGTTCTGTGGCTAGTGGCAGCTGATTGCCAGCTGTGGAGAGAAAAAAAATTTAGATTAATACTCACAGTTCTACCCATCTCATGGTACTTGTTTTGTGCATAGTCAAACATAATTTTCACTTAATGGAGTTTTTGGATGGTCGTCATGCAGAGAATTTAGAAACTTAACTGGTATCTCAATTAAAATTCTCTCAGATAGTTCCCTAATCCTCCTTAGTTAGACTGCTTGGCCTGTAGAATCCTCATACATTCATTCATAACAGTTTCATCGTCCACTGCATGTTTCCTTTTTCAGGTTTTATTTATTTATGTATTTATTGGTTTTCATTTAATTTAATTTACTTTAATTTTATTTTGATTACGTGTTTTCCATTTGAGTCAAAACTATTTTCAGTGCTGTCTAACCAGTCAGGTTTGGGAATTCAATTTACTCAGTTGCAAAATCCCTAGTTACTTTGAGACAAAATACATGGCCACCTACATATTTAAAACATACAGCTTGCCACCATTTCAAGAGCTTCAGCAGACTGGCATATATATATGTGCTAATGCACTTAAAAAAAAAAAAAACTAAAAAAAACTAAAATCTCTTCTCTTGTCTTATAGTCACCTACAGCCGACACTTAATGTGCAGAAGTATATAAGTATATATAGAAACCAGCATACATGTTTTCTCATGGACTCTGCAAGTGGTATCTACACATGACTCCGGACACTGTGTGTGATGGTGTGTGCATGTCTAACACATCAAATCTGAAGTCACTAATGGAAGCAGACCCATTACACCAAGCTTTGCAGTGAAGTTTGGATTATGCAACAGAGTTATCTGACAAGGTCAGCTAAAGTAATTATTTAACATAAGTCCATTGTATAAACACAACTGAATATCCAGTCATTGGGCAATGCAAGGCTTAACCACTCTGCCTATATTTACCAACTCAGGCTTCACCTTTGTGGGTAAATGAAGGTGAACTTGATTAAACTTCTCATTATCAAAGAAGTGACATGATCAGTTGTTTTCAAAACATATTGGATTATACTTTATATGCACAGTAAAATATCAAATTCCATTGAAATAACGATGTATAATAGCATCTTTAATTTGCTATTACAAACATGTCCATCACTTTTAGGTTCATAGGTAGTTACTAGGTTATTGATCTCTGAGGATCTTAAAAAAAATGTAACCTTACATTCCCTTGGTAGTTTTTTAGCCCTTGTACTTTGTGTATGAATAACCCAGAGGCAGGCAGAAAAGGGATATGTTGGGTCATTTACTTGTTGTCCCTATCCATGAGCAGACATGGATGGTAAACTGAGGTAAATTTCCAGTTCCACATCTAGTCATCAAAATTATTTTTGAATAACATAAGAGAAGCACTTTGCTATATGTGGAGTGGAAGACTGTCCCATAAAAGTGCTATTCTGTGTGATGCATACCTATCCATCCAATATGTCCTGTTCATGTTGCAAAAGAATTGAGATCCCTTGTTCACTCTGCCATTGGACTGGTAAGTGTCTAATAGATCTGACAGGATAAAGTCTGTTGAGGCTCTGTTTGAGAGGCAGAGGTTGTATCATTGTAGCCTGCATGAAACCAAGAAGAGGGACAAGGCTTTAAGATAGTCTGCATTGTTTTTATGACTTAGCCTTTTTGTTAGTGAGAAGGCACTATGGTCATTCCAGTTGTGACAAGTATTTGGGCAGGTACATACTGAAAGGAGCATTATGTTTTATGCTAGGTCTAATGAGAGATGAGTTCAGTGGAATAATTACATACCTGGAACTTGATGCCATACCTTTAGATATAAGCTATGGGATGTAAAAGGACTTTGTTACAATAGTGGATACATGGTGATCAAAGGACACTTCGTTGTTGACATAGGTTTTCACATCTGTTTACGAGATTGACATTCACGGGTGTGTTGCCAATGTGATAGTTACTAGAGAAGTCATGCTTTTTGAAGGATACAATTTTATATTTCTTGGTATTTAGTTTTAGCCCATGGTTTTGACACCAACTAATTGTTTGGGAAGGCCCGTCTGGGAAGATTTTGGTGTTCTTTGGGGAGTTTATGATGGCACCAAGTTTACTCCTCTGAAAACTTGGTTAGCCATAAACCCTTAACATTGGCTTTAAAACCCAAGAAGTAAATGCCAAGGAGGAGTGGTCTGGGTACTGAACCCTGGGGTACATCACTACTGACAGGTCTTTTGGAGGAGGTTGAGCCCTCAACCCCAATGTGTTGGGTTCTGTTTGTGAACCAATTTGCTGAGTAATGTGTTACATAAGGTTTTTCATTTAGCAAGGAGAGTTTATCTTCAATGCCTGAATATGGGATGGTGTTGGACACCTTTGTGTGGTCTAGATATATGCTATGTACTGATATGCCCTTGACCATTGTTTCAGTAACTTTCTTGAACAAGTTGACCAAGTTAAGCAGGCAGGATCTGCCCTTAAAGTGTACGAACTGGCTTGGGTCAAGAGTTTGTAGGTTGCCTATGACCTTATTAATTAAATCCATAATGATCCCTTCCATACTTTACAGATAAGTCTGATCAGGCTTATGGGTCTGTAATTAGCTGGGTCTGTTGATAGCCCACCTTTGTGTAAGGGGACGACTGGTTGTGTCCTCTATTCTTCCAGCTGACGTCTGTTTGGAGGCTGATATAGCCAGTGTAGGGGGTATGAGAAGTCCCATTTCAAGCTGACCAGTAGGCAGACTGGTATGCTATCCAGCCCTATAGATGTAGCCTTCTTAACCTTGGAAAGTGCTACAGGATTCATTCTTGCGAGATTTGAGGAAGAAGGTATAAATGTGGGCATGTGATCTGGGAATGCAGGACAGTGGGTTGAAGTTTGAATTAAATTTGTCTGCTAATAGACAGGCTATGCCGTCATTAAAGTAGGTGATATATTTTTCTTTAGTTCTACTCAGAGATGTGCATTGTGTTTGATATTTCTAACATTGTTAAAAATGGCTATGTGGATCTCCTTCACCTGTGTGGCTATTTTTGCCTCATATCTGGCTTTATTTGATAGGATTAGGGTGCTGACTTCCCTATTAAGTTTAGCAAGAGTGTTTATAGCATCTTCAAATTAAATTTATTTTGTGTGGAAGTTTCTTCTTTTATTATAGAGCCTGTTTATATTTGGGTTCCACAACAGGGGTTTAATCCTAACTTTGCCATTGCATTTACTTTGGAGGGGGACAGATGTGTCTATGAAGATATTTACATGTTTACAGAATTTGTCAGCAAAGGATGCTGCATAAGCAGTGGGATCATGAAGTTGTAAGGGGATTTTGAATTTAGCCAAGTCATCACACAGTTTTTGTAGATTAGCCTTAGCATAATCTCTGAATACTGAGGTATTGGAAAATGCTTCTAGTTTTAGTGGTATGGAGATTGCAAAAGGATAAGGGATTTTGTTGATAGTAAGTTGGACGTGGAGGATTTCAGGGTCATTCATTTGTCTAAGCATTCTGTAGGTGAATTTTTTTAAGAATTTGGAAATACTTTCACTTTAATGCAGTGGGCATGAATGTGTGGTAGACGTTGAGAAGTGCTGTCTTCGGTCTCGAACCAGGTCTTATTGATGATGCATAGTCTGATGTTTTCCAGTGATGGGAATGAAGTTCTTGTTAAAGCTCCAAGGATTTAGCAGCAATACCTTTATGTTGTCTGGGTATAAGCTGCTGTCATGCAGCGGTAGCATTGTCGCTTCAAAGCAAGAGGTTCTTCCATTCGATTCTCAGCTGGAGCACCTTCTGTGTGGAGTCTGCATGTCCTCCCCACAGTTGAGTGGCGTTTGAAAGACATGCGTGAATGGGCGTGCCTTTGTTGAAGGTTGGGAGTCGGGCTGGCACCTCAACACCATAAAAATCAACTGCTAATCATTAGCGGACCGGACTTCCGCTGTGGCAACCCCTAACCGGGAAAAGCTGAAAGAAAAACAACAACAACCTTTATGTTGTCTGGATTGTGTTTTGCTGTGTTGTAAGCTTTAAAAAACTGATGTTGCCTAAAAAGCTAAAAAGACATTAAGGGGTGGACAAGGATTTAGCCAACATATGAAAGCCTTGGGTGGAGAGGTGCATCCATCCTTGGAAAACTAGCTAGAACTGTTTACGATCTCTTCCCAGACAGATATGTATTGCATGCCCTTTGAATGCCACCAGAAGCTAAGCCAAATGACAAAGTCAATAATCTTTTGTTTGTATTGTGACATTCTTGATGGTGGTGGAATGCTGCTCAGGGCTCATATCTACCTCAGGCACATATTCCAAGAGCTCCAGCATGTCTTTCTTCATATGGTCCAGAAAAGTACATCTCAAGTCATTTACACTCTACGTCTCTAAAGAACATGTAAGATTGCCCAGAATATTTATAATTCAGTACTAGCCATAGCTTTAACTCAGAAGCCTTCCAAGGGGACAGATAAGGCAGTGTGAGGAAGAAGGAAGGAGGGTGAGCTAAGGAAAGGAGAGCCAGCATGAGGTGCGATAAGCTAGAGAGATTGTTCAGGGAAATGAAAAGAAAACTGAGAAACTGTAGTCCATGCATGGTGGAAGAAAACAAATCAGTAACATGTCTACAAGTCAGTATCTACAAGGAGCCTAGGAGGCAGTAATAACAATTAAGAAACGTCAACACAGTGCATGGCTGCTGTTAATAGTGCCACAAGTGAAGGACCAGTGTTATGTTTTATTAAAATTATCTCAGCTCCCAGTTGTAATTTTGAGATGAGAAATTGCTAGAATTATGAAAAAAAAAACCCCAGAAGAACAAAAAAAAAAAAAAAAGAAACTACAAGAGAGCAGTGAATGTTGACAATCACTGTACTCTTTTTAAAATTATTTTTGGAAGGGGTGCAGGCCCCCCTGCACCTTCTGATGTGAATGCTACACCCCCACACTTGCACAACTTATATACACTAACTCTGAGAATGTTATTCCTTGGAGAAAAAGAAATACTCCAAGGCACAATCATCTCAGCATTAGTATAAGTACTCCTCATTTCCATACAATGTATTTTTATTCTGGGACTCACACTTACCAATCATAGCTAGAACATTCCACATAGTCAGAATCTATGCAACACAGAACTCAACTCCTTTTTTTTAATTTATTTATTTATTTTTACTATTACTACTTGAAGAGTATAACTGCGGTGGTGGTGCTGCGGTAGCGTTGTCACCTCATAGCAAGATGTTGGCCCGTTCAATTCTCAGCTAGAGCGTCTTCTGTGTTGAGGCATACGTGAATGGGGCGTGCCTTCGTTGAAGTTGTGCATCAGGGCTGGTAACCCGGTACATAAAAATCCACTACCAATCATTAGCGAACCGGAGTTCCGCTGTGGCGACCCCTAACCGGGAAAAGACGAAAGACACAAACAAACTACTTGAAGAGTATAGGTTACAAGCACTACAGGGCATTTAAGGTCTTAGGTGGTTTACACCATCTCTCTGTTAGGGATACGGCACTAGAGAGAATATTTTTAGTAGCTTATGTGTGAACATTAGGTGATAAATGTTTCCTTTTTTTAGGCTCTAACCATCCAAGCCCCTTCTGAGATACACAGTAGTTCTTCTTCCAAGAGCTGTTTTAATAAATTTGACAGCTTTGCTGTCAGTGAATTTTTGTTTTGTAAAATGATATATGGATTTTAAAAGATTATACATCTTAAGAGAAACTAGAGCATTAGGAATGGATTAACCAGTTTGATCTTCATTTCATAAATGCCTTGCTCTGTACTGATATCCTAGTAGTTTATTGGTTTTCTTTGTGTTTGAAGCATTGTGATATTCAAAACTCAAGTCACTGTCATAGGTAATCTCAGTTTGAAATACTATGTAGTTAATCTGAACAGATGGAGAAATTATCTAACTTAGTTTTAGACCTTTTATAATTAAACAGCACAAACTTGTATGGTATTTAGGGTTAAACTAGATTTCTCAGGCAATTCTTTTAATGAGCTAAGTCCAGTTGTACATCATCTGATATAGATGTCAATTTATGTGCATTGCAGTTTAGAGGGTTGACATCTGAGTAATGTTAAAAATTTCCCTATTATAAAATGGCTTTACATACTGAAAAACATACATTTTAAACACAGGCCTCGGACTGAACACTGAGGCAGCCTTTAACTGATGTAAAAGGGTTCAACCAAACTACTCCCATCAACTATGTACTGTTTTCTGCGGTAAAAGCAACTGCAAGTTAGAGAGTGTAAGATCAGTGCAGGCCATTTTGTGGAAAAGGAGAAGAAAGTGGTTGACTATTTCACATGCACTTGAAAAGTCTGAACTCATGACAACAGCTGCTTTTTACTTGTTGAAATCTGAGTGTATGAGCTTCATCATTAAGAAACAAGCAGTATCAACCCCATGCTTTTTATGGACACCTTGTTGGTAGTCTGCTTGGAGATGATTGTGGTAAAATATGGAAGAAAGCTGTTGGTGAGCTATCTTTTCCATGCTTTTGCTGTAGGGAAGGGCAAAAGAAGGGCAATTCTTTATAAAATGCTATAGCCACCTTCGTTCAGGGGTAATAATAGACCTTCCCTCAATTATCCGCAACAATGCTTTCCTTATTGCCTCAGTTTTTGATCTTGGCAATTAGAAATATAAAGACATCAGCAATAAACATAAGGATTTTTATGTTAAATTTTCTTGGATATATGAGGTAGAGCTTCTTACTTTCAAAATAATTCCTGACTTTACCTATTAACTAGAAGCAGACTTAAACAGACAAGTATTGTATGGAGGTAAGCAGTTGTCCACTTGAAGCAACAGGCAGAAATGGCATGCATAAAGGGAAGTCTGAACTTATCTAATCATATATTATTGCCTGTAGCCAGTATGGGTGATGTGACAGTTTTCTTTCTAGGTTTCCATCCCCTTCCAATAGCCCCTAACAAGCAGAGTCTTTTCTGTAGCTGGGAAAAGTAGGACCTTTTTGATCTGTCTGATAAATATCTTAGTGCTATTTATGAACAATGTATTTCTTTGTAATGACAGGACAAAGCCATCCTTATGGTAGAGTTTACAGGCAGTATCATGTTGAAACAGAGCTAACTTAATTTCAAGATTATCCATAAAGTGGATGGATATTTTGGTTTCATAAGTTGTGGCTGGGGTCAGTGGGTTTAGAATACCCAGTTTCTATAAAATAAATCAAGATGTCATTGACAGTAGGATCCAAGTCAGTACAGAGTAATTTCAAATTAGGCAGCAGCCAAATATAGAGATCAGTGACTACTTCGGTCCAGAGTATAGCCTCCTGTCAAAAAACAGCCAAGGGATCACTTGGAGAATAAACCAGGATATCTGATGCATTGACATTTTAGAGTGAGGAGCTCAAAAACAGTCTGGGGTACTTCCACTGGAAACGGTACCATCTCTCGTATAACTAATGAGGTGAGCGAAAGTATGAAGGTTTATGTGATCATGAATGTAGCAGTCAGTACACTCATCCCAGTCAACATCCACATCACTCATTAAGTCTTTCTTAATGTGGATGATAATCTCTGTGTAGTCTTGTATTTTGAAATACATTCCTTATGTACTCTAAGTGTTTGTGTTGACTGTTGCAGAAGAGGATGGGAAATTGCCTTAAGCTCAACCATAAGTGGGTAAGAAAAGGGTTAATAGCAAGGATTAAGAATTACTTTAGTAGACAGGTATAGTGGTGGTGATGGGGGGAGGAGTAAAAGTTTAGAAGAGAGCTCTGCAACCTGTGACTCCATAGCTACAGGTGGTTCTCTTTTTGATTCTTTGGGGCTTCATTAGGACTGAAAAATATAATTATGTCTAACGGCAGCATTCAGCTGTAGAATGAAAACTCTGAAGATTCAACCAAAATACCCACACTTATATTGCCTGGTACTGTCTTGATGTCATGCTCAGTTGTCTTTATCCCTAAATTAGTTCCCACATTCATGATTTTCCTGATTTGTTGTCCTAGTCAATTAAGCTACTTTCCCACACAATCTTTTCATGATATGGATTCTTTAACATTAATAAGGGAATAGCCCATCCTGCTAGATGTTACTTGACTCTTATCTTTCCTCCATATATTCCTATGTAACATAATGTTTCCTTCTTTTTTCTTATTTCATATATTTGTGAAGCTGCTCTTTGCTCCCCATTATATACACTAGGGTGGGTTGAGCTTCTTTTTTTTTTTTTTGCATATTTCACTGTCCCACTTGATCCCTATAAAATTATTTAGAATGGTTTCTTGTGTTGATTATATGTTTTGCATGTCTACACATTTTCTCCAATAACCAGATGACATACCTCTCAACTTCTTTGTTCAAGAATTATGGACAAAGCTGAACATAATAGGGGAATAAAGGCCCAGAATCAGGGAGAAATTTTAAATATTACTCTAATTCACTTAAAAAATGAATATGAGAATAGCATTCATTTTATGCACAATATGTAAAAAATTCTAAGGTATGGTATTATTGATTGTCTGCAATTCATCAGTGCATCCTGAATCTGTGTCATATTGCTGCTGGGAGTGTTTTCCTAGCTATGTCCTCATCTTGTTCATACCTCATTAACACCCAGTATATGGGGCATGGAATAGGCAGACCAAGCAGAACCGCTCCTCTTTTCTGCAAGGAGCTGACTTCAGCATGTCACCCTCCTCACTCCTAGGATGTGCTCCACTGTTGTTTCCCCTGGCCTCGACCTGTGCATATGGCCTTCCCTCCTCCTCTCACAAGACAGACTTACCCATCTTCCCCTGCCAGTGCAGTTGGTAACTGAACCCAGGTCACCTGGCCTGCAGTCAGGGCATTATCCTTCTATATCATGGCACTGGTATTATCCCTCTTCTCCAAGGCACTGGCATGATTTTCTTTCTTGATACTCTCGGTCTAAGGATGGCTCCTCTCCATTTCAATTGTCTTACCTTCACAGCCATTTACTGAACTCTTCATGACTATATTCCTACCTTCAAAACTGCTTGACTGTATGCAGTAAGCACACATCTTTTCTTATCCACATCATATGTTATCTTTTCCAAACAAATTGTTCACCGGCACAGATAGTGCCTACATTTGCTATAGAGTAGTATACTTTCCATGATTGCTGTTTATTCAACATGCTCTGCAGTTACCATGTTGTGGAGTTCAGTCACCATGTTTACCATTTTGTAGCCACAAATACAGACTCTTTTGCAACCAGTCCTTGACCCTCTTAATTTTGTCACCTTCATTAAGTATAAGGCATCAGTAGATAGTGGAGCTGAGTGATAGCTATGGACATATGACCTTTCTCAGCAGACTTTACATATTTCCATATGTCACCAATTAATCTTTGATAAGTCTTCTATTTCCAGGTTTTATACTCCCAGCTGCAGACCTCTCAGCTCTCCCTGTTTTTGAACAGCATTCCTATTTTCAGACCTGATTTATCCCTGCATATTATGTACCTTTTTGGAGGTATGTTCCTGTTTCCAGGCTTCATTTAACCCTTCATATAATTTTCTGACCACCTTCAAGACATGTGAGCACAGAAAGCCACACTATATAGCCAATATGTTAGTGGCACCAATAATTTAAAGAAAGAAGACACACATGTACTGTGTGGTTTGTTGCTGACTTAATTAAAGTCAATAAAAATCATATCTGGTTACTATAATGGTTAAGGTATTTACCTCACGGACATATGGTGCATGTTTTGATTATCACATTTGAAGAGAAATTGGCTAGGCTTTAAATGGCCTACAAGGGCAGCTAGCCTTGTAATTACCTATGGACCTTTAAAGATTGTGATAAAATCTATAAATATTTGAAAGATATAAATAATTTCTTCAAGGCAGTATGGACAGATAAGTGTGAACTTACGAGAGCAGCAATATTAATAAATGTTCCAATACCATCTATTATAAGTAGCAATCAATATTGTATGTTTTGAGGTCTTCTAGCTGTTGCCAGGAAAATAATTACTAGAAAATGAAAACCTGACTAAGTTCCTTTATTCAAAGTTTTCCTGGATTTAGTCAGTATTTTATATAATAATGAGAAATATGTAAAGAAGTTAAGATCTCAAAACGGTATTGTAAAACCTTCCTTTTGGGACATGTTAAATAGTTACATACAATGAAAAAACTATTTTGAAAGTTTGTATTTAAATGAACTGAAATATATTTGCTGTTAAGTTTGAAAAAATAAGTCATTTCTTCTTGTTTTGTATGTACATATTGTAAATATGTCAAAACCAATAATTGTTTTGGAAAAAAATTCATGTCTCCATTTTTCACAAGCAAATTAATATTTCCTCTATGCAACTTCTGCCATTGCTCCAGCTGTCCATTTTAAAAGCCTCAATATATTCCAATGTTCTCAGCATTAATGAGCCCTTTCACTCTCAAACACCCATTTCCACTTCTAACTCTTTAGTTAACCTCATAAACATTAGTCATATCTTGTGCTACTACATGATTTACAATGTCCTCTTCTTCCTGCTGATTATCCCACCTAATGTTAAGGTTAATTATCATGTTTAGTATCAGTTTATGGAAGATTATGAACCATCCAGTTATTCAGAGAGTGGGCAGGAACACAGTCACTGCATTGCCATTTCACTGACAGTTCTTTGGTTAGGTACTTATGAGCTATGCTCATTAGTGTTCATTCAGGTTCATTACCTATACACAGCCACTGGCTCTGCAAGGCTGAAGCATTTAGCAATGCTGATGGGATGTTAGATTGACAGTTTTCTGAGATTTACAAGAAACAGGATGGTTTCTAGCTTAGGACCACTCCCAGATACCTTGGTGTAAGCTACAGTTCCCACATCATAGAGGTTAAGAGACACTCATTTGCGGTATAGTACTGCAACTATATTAACTAAGTGGGCTATCCCATAGGCATTCTTCAGGATTTAATTATTTTTACTCAGAAATGTATTCATTTATTATTTATTATTTATTTATTGAAATATGATTACCGGGAAAGTCTGGCTGGGTAGAAGCCCATTTTCAGTGGAGGTCTGGGGAAAAAAGCTCCAAATTATTACAAAACATTTTAAGAAAAATAATTTTACAGTCTTCAAAAAATATAAAAATAAAACAAAAACATCTGCAGTTTAAATAATTATAACAAATTAGATATAATAAAAACATAGTTAAGAATTGATACAAGGTATATGACAATCATTTAATATTAAAAGACATTTTAGACAGTTTGTAGAGAAATTAAAGGTAAGTTAGTCTAGTACAAATAGGAATTGCAATACAAAGTGAGGGAAAAACTGGGTGGTGGTATATTTAGAGAGAAAGTTAGGGAAGAGAATCAGATAGCAGTAAGGAAGTAAGTGAAGAAGGGAGAGTAAGGAGGTATAAGGAATGAAAAGATACTTGTTCATATTTAGTGATATAGTTTATCCTGGTTTTGAACAAGAACAGAACCAGATTTTAGCTAGGAAGTCTTTCAGAGTGATTTTAAAAGACAGGAGGGAGGGTATAGACCTGATGGATACTGGTAAGAAGTTCCAAGGCTTAACAACCTTGTACGAGTAGAAGATTTGCTAGGCTTGTAGACAGATAGGAGTTGTTGGTTATTGGATCACAATGACTGGCTGGGAACGTAGATGTGCAGAATGTTATTTAGTGCTGGACAGGCAGATGGACGCTGGATAATTTTGTAGGTGGTAAGAAGTTGTGTTTATGTTAGTTGATGTGGCAGTTCTAACCAATTTAGGCTTTTCAGTGCTATGCAATGGTGGGTTCTGAAAGGGGTATCTGCTGCAAATTTAGCAACTTTGTTATAGCATCATTCGAGTTCTAATTTTTGTGAAGCCTGGAGGTTAGTAAGGATGGGATCGCCATAAAAGAGAATGGGAAGGAGATAAATAGTAGCAAGTGTAGTTTTAGTCATGTCGGTGAGAACGTTTTTGGCTCTGTAAAGCATTCCTAGTTTTTGATAATGCAATTTTGTATATGCAGGTTGAATGTAAGTTTATCATCCACTATCATCCCTAATAGTTTGCTATGAGAAGTGACTTCAAGGGATGTATTATCAAGAGAGAGGGAGGACTTTAAATTTTGTTTTTTCATGAGAGAGGGATTTGGGGGACAAAAACAGTAGTTTGGCTTTTTTTGGGTTCATCATGAGCTGTGAGTTATGAAGCCAATATTTGGGAGGTGTACCATGTTGTCAGATGTGCAAATGAGAGTGGAAGTACGTATTGTATTAAGGTGGCCTATTTTGTGGAAGTTTAGAGGTTGTTGGTGAAAATGTTAAAGAGAAGGGGACCAAGAAGAGAGCCTTGTGGTACACCAGTGGTGACTCAGAGGTAAGGAAAGAGTATGGAGTTCCATTCTACTGACTGATACCTATTGGACAGGTAGTTTTTGAACCACAAAAGGGTGGCCTGAGAGAGACCTAGTGAGGACATTTGAAGTAGAAGTTTGCTGTGACAAAGTGTGCCGAAGGCTTTAGAAAAGTCTACAAATAAGGAAGATACTAGTTTGCCATTATCTGTAGCTTTATTGACAATATATATATAAGTTAGAAGGGCAGTGCTAGTACAGTGAGAAGGACAGAAGACATGCTTTGTAGGGGATAGGAGTTCTTCCTGCAGAAGGTAGTTTAGCAATTGTTTTTGAATAAATGTTTTCTCTTATGTTTGCATGGGGAGATAAGATTGCTATAGTTCTAAAGTTATTAATGTCTGTTGAATTTCCTCCTTTGTGCAGAGGGATAATGTATGCTTTTTTCCAGAGAGAGTAAGCATGGGATTCCTGGACTGACCCATTTATAAGAATTGAGACAGACCAGATAATGTGTTTGGCTGCTATTTTTAGGGACTCGCTTGGGAGATCATCAGCTAATGAGCGTGGTTTAAGTTTGTTTAAGAATAGTTTTATATAGGATGTGGGCACAGGTCTGTAGGTGAAAGTGGATGCAGTGTTATGTGGCTGTTGGACAGGGTTGGGATTAGATGTTGAGGAATCATTGGTTAGAGATGCCATACTATCTATAAAATAAGAGTTGAACTGTATTGCGGTTTCGAGTGGTGAGTTATCGGGAGAGGGGTTTGGGTTGAATTTTTGGCTGGGATGTAAGATTTCTTTAATGGATGTCCAAAATTTTTTAGGTTTGTGTTTAGTATTGTGCTGAAATTTATTATACTATGTTTTTTTGTCTTAATGTATTTGCATTTTAGAATGATTATGAAGCATTCTGAAGTTTTCAGGATATTGAGGTGTTTTATATTTTTGCCATTCTTTCCATGCTTTTCTCTATCCTGCATTAGCACTCTACTTTTTTGGATAGACGAATTGCATTATTTGTTTTCAGTCTCTTCCTTCTAGGAGCTGCAAGGCTATTTAGGATATTTAGAAAAGCTGTACTGAATTTAATTACAGCATCATGTAAGGGGAGGATTTTTAGGAAATTATTTATATGTCCTGAAGTATCTGATTTTTCCATAAAGCAATATATTCACAGACACTTATTTCTCACTTTACCACATCTATTCATCCCTCCTGTCCACCAGAAGGAGGTACAAGTTTGCATTTCAAAGTGCTCAGCCAAACTAGCTATACTAAATACTCAGTAGTATATTTTAATGCACACAAGAGCACTAAATGTAAAAATGCTTAAATACAAAACATTATCATAGTTTTGCCAAAACATACAAATACTAAAGTGCACATCGCTGAAATAAGCATATATCACCAACTGCCCAAAATGTACAAAAATCAGAAAAGTAACTTGTAAACAAAAATATTAAACTACCTGGCAATAACAATGAATAAATAGCACAAGTAAGGGGTGGGGGTGGGGGATGGAGGTCTTGATTTCTCAGCTGCTCTCAGGTGATATAGTGCTGTTGTTTCACTGTATAAATTAATTACAACTAACAGACTCAGGCAGCAAAAGCTTAAACTGGCGAAGGGAGCAATATATTTTTATTTATTTAGGTGTTTCAGATTTTATATTGTGGATGTGTTTTTCCCAGATGTATTATGAGCACTTCAGTTATGTTTTCTCTGTGCAGCAGTTTAACAAGTTGTAGTTTGACATTGCTACCTCATCAGCCTTTTCTCTTTCATCCTTTCATCTTTCATAATTCAGTAATACTGTTTAAAGCAATTAATTTGCCCCAAATGTTGGTATCTGCTCACTCACTATTATTTTTCATCCAGCATTTTGAGTAGTAGTCTAAAAAGATCCATCTCTGTGAAATATTTTGACAATGTATTAAGCACAGATTAATATACTGACACAGTCTGCATAACGACTGCAAGTAAGAGATCCATTAATAATCATAATCATAATAATAATAATAATAATAGATATTTTGTTGCGTTCAGGCTATATTGTATTTGTTAATTTCAACAACTGCAAGTAATCAATAACCCAGAGGAAGAATACAGTGTCTGCAAACCACTACTAACAGGAAGAGACCATTTAATAGGCTGCAATGCAAAGAAGGCAAGGTAGGCAAAAACTATGAGAACATTTGTAGAGTCAGGACTGAGTTCCCTGTACTGATTTGGTGGCTTGTAGTAGATTATGGAAATCCTTTACTGCTGAGCTTGATGGGACTTCCCTTAATGGTAATACCCACAGCTTACTTCTGCAAATTGTAGGTACTTGATGGAGGGCTTCAACACAGCAACACAGAAGATCAGACTATGACCTAGAAAAACAATCATGGCTTGGTTAGCAATCCAGGCACTGGAGAAACTGTCTTAGGGAAGAAGAGTAACAGGGTTGATCCTGCTCATTGTTCCTTGGGGAAAACATTGGAAGCATGTGTTCTGGGTTGTGCAGTCTGTCTGCAGTCCCCACCACGTGAGACAAGAGATGGATAGAGACATCTGCCTTTAAGGGGAGGAAGATACAGAAATGGGTGATGTCATTCACAAAAGCAGATGACAAGCCCTCTCACCACTCCATTGAATACCCATCCCTGAGGTCCTTGTAGATATGTAAAATCCACCTAAACTGTGGCCATGACATGAGAATGTATCGGCAGAGTTGTGGCAATTAACTAGATGCTCATCAGCCACCAGAGACCTAAAAAAACTTTTGAATTTCTAAATAAATAAATAAATGAACCAGATATTTTTATCCTGTAACACTAAATAATAATTAGTAAAATATCACAAAGCTGCAGGAAAAGGATACATAGCCCCTTCTATTCTTATGTATGTTCTTTTATGTAAAGCATTCCATGAGGTCAGCTAACAAAATCCAGGAGCGTACTGCAGGGCCCAGACTGAGCAGTGTTATTGCTGCTGTCTGTCTTCCTGGCTAATTTCAGTGCAACACTGCATATTCATTCAATAGTCCATTGTAAAAACAGGTAAGTATGTACTTCTGGCAGAATTTTGGCTAGTTACACTTATGTTCCAGATGATGTTGAACTTTCATTTTTCATGACTGTTGTAGTTGCACAGGAACATTTAGTATGCAGTTTGCTCTGAGAAGTGACAGCTGCCAGTTATCGGGGATCCAGCTGTCATAGAAAACATGCTGACATATACCTGTACTGAAAGGAATGGTTGAGGTCCTGATTAATCTAGAACACCACCAGGTGCACAATGGAGAAGAATGCCGACATTTTCATTCAGTACTTGTTAGTGCGCACTAAGTAACACAGAAAACAAACGTGCAAGTATTCAGAATACTTTTCTAAGTATGCTATATTTTTACGATGCAACTACATCTAAAAATGTTTCCTTCTGTCAGCATAGTGCATTTTCAACAGTTTGACAATGACATTTATGGGAAGGTATATTTCCTTTGCATTATGCATTTCCGCTGGTACTAAATCATCTTGGACTTGTACAATTAAAAACAAAAAGCAAAGAGAAATTCATTTGCAAGCATAAAAAGCTTGGAAAAGTTGACAGCATATTTTCATTTAAAAACAGAAATGTTGCCATAGCTGTGAAATTATTTCAGTCTGAATCATCCCAAGATTTATTTAAGTCATTCTGCATGTAAAATAAATGGGACATTTTAAAAAGGCAACCTGAAGTTCAGAGGAAATAATTGGGACATTTTAAAGGAGGCAACCTGAAGTTAAGAGGAATTAAAAAAAAGAAGAAAAAGAAAACACTGAAAAAAACACAAACATCTGATGCCCTTAGCAATCTGCGTGTCATGCCACAGTTTATGACATACTAAGTCTGTACTTTATATTTTCCTTGTAAGTGAACCTTGTATAATTTACTGTTTTTGTTTTTAGGTACATTACACAAGGTGGTTTCCGTAAGTTGCAGAATTTGAAAATCAAGCTCAGTGTTTTGTTGAATTAAGGGCAACACATTTTCAGCATTCTTTTTGTTTAGTTTACAGTACACAGATTATTTAAAATGGCTACTTATATCAACAAAGTAGATGTAGTCTGTTATATGGCTAGGGGTGCAATCTAAATGGGGAGTTGTGTGTGATAAAGCATGATTAATGATTTCATATTTAACATCTGTACATTTTCCCTGAAATATTTTTAACTGAATCTCAGCTTTGATGCTAC
The DNA here is from genome assembly GCF_019279795.1 of Protopterus annectens. Taxonomy (NCBI): domain Eukaryota; kingdom Metazoa; phylum Chordata; order Ceratodontiformes; family Protopteridae; genus Protopterus; species Protopterus annectens. Next base: position 1,719,182,657 of record NC_056728.1, on the reverse strand, counting down.
ACAGCAACTTCTCTTAATAGGAAGTGCAACATTATAGGAACAATTAACCAGAGGATAGGATGACAGATAAGGACTAGTTAACACCATCTAGTGTATCTGCTACATCGCCCGTTGCTTCTTTGCAGTGGTTAGTACTCTTATTTTACTTGTGCTACTCATCTCTGAGACAAACTTATACATTTCCCTCTTCTCTTATAAAAAGCTCTTCCTTGCATCTTGTAAGCCTCTGTATGGAGAGAGACACACACAATTCTTCATTTCAGTCCTGAGTCCCTGCAACATGTTTTTGGGTGTTAACATTTATTCGTATACAGTTCTTTTTTTCTTACAGATGCTGCCATCCTGTTTACTTATTACATTAAAATACTCAAAACTTTGTGTCGCATCTCTCTCTCTTGTCCCTCTACTCAAAAAATAGTATCATGCCTCCCCATCCCTCTTTTCTTCAGCACTATGCATAATATTAAGTTCTTGAAACTCTTTTCATATAGTACCTGGAGCAGGCCTCAAACCATTTTGTTATTCTTCTTTGTGCTTCTCTGGACAGCCTGAGTACACCTGTATCTCTGCAAAGATGGAGTGTTCTGAAAAGCAGACAATACTTTTGATAGGCAATTAATCAGTTATCTGTATAGATATAATATTTTTTCATGTTCTCTTGGTGAAGCATCTACATACACATCCCAGAATCCATCTAGGCTTTCCTTACTGCCTTCTTAGCTTTGATTAATTCACTTTAAGTTACCTGAAAATTGTCTCAGTGACTGTTTTTCATTTTCTTTCTGAAAGCTGTTCCTTAATTCCCCAAGTGCATTACTTTCTGCATATCTTTGACTAAACTCTAAGCAGCCCTATGTTAGACCATGCCTGTAGCCCTTCAAAGTCCCATTTCATCTGCTTTTTAACCTACATTTGACACATGTTAGTGACTCAACAGGTAGCATACTTGCCTTTGATTGTGAGGGGATCAAAAGGCTGTTGGTTCTGTTCCGAAGGCAGGTGTTTTGGCTAGTTTGTCAATGCTGACACTATAAGAGAGCATAAGAGAGGTGTTGTACTCCTAATTGTGCTTTCCTTTGGATGAAGCATCAAAACCATGTCGCCATCTGCCTGATTTGATGGTAATTCAAGTGGATGTAAAAGATCCCATGGCATTTATTGAAAAATGAATAGGGGAAGTTCCCTGGCCAAATTTCCCCTAGAATGCATGAATACTACTCTGGGTCTCCATGAAAAAAGACCTCTGGCCTAGTGGGACTAACCTGGTCAATAAAAGCATAAATAATTTCAGCTGGAGATCATCATGTAAGCTTCTTTCTCTCTCTTTGTTAATGACTTATTGCTAGATCCTCCTAAACTCAGACAAGTTATGTATACTAATGACATGCTTTTTTTGCACTCAGTAGTACAGACATACAAATCTACAAAATAAATTGCAGAACAATTTCATTAAACTTTACAAATGGCTTGCATCCAGCAACCTTCACATCAACTTCCCAAAAAACAAATGTCATGCATGATCTTCTTTACAGCAAAAAACTACCCACTATCCCTCCCATTCTCTTAAAAGACATTAAAGGGAATACTATTCCCAGTTTCACTGAATAGAAATGCCTAGGTTTCTCAACCAGCTCTTTCCTTTGCACCACATACTGACTATATAACTAAGGAGTCCTCGCACAACTGAAAATGTGTTAGCCATCTGCTCACCTCTGTGGCCTGATCAATGTTTGCCAGACATGTATTACTACCCAAATTAGAATATGGTTATCCACTTCTTGCTCTACATTCGGCTTACAACACCCACAAGTTACAGTCAGCAGACAACAATATTTGTAGAGTAATGCTCCTTACTGACTGCTTACTCCATCCCTGCAATCTGCTTGGGGAAAAAAACAACCGATTTTCTGTTTCCAAAAGAGCTACACTGCTTCTAAGTGCTATTATTTTCAGGGTGCAAAAACAAGGCTACCATTCCCCACTAAAGTCAGAACTGCCTATTCAGGAAAGCGTTTACTGTCTCAGAAGTTCACATGACAGTAATTTCTCTAGACTTGGACCTACTACATGGAACCACCTGCCTACTGTGATCGAAAACTAGGAAACCTTCAAAGGCTTAAAGGATATTATTAAAGAACATCTCTTTGCTGAAGAATCCATCTGCAGCTGTTATTGTGATAATGGATAATTTGTTCTTTTCAGCTGTCTTTCATCTTGTCCAAATACGTCTATCTGCTTATATGTGTTAACTTACTTTACATATATATAAGCCTAATATAATTAATGGAAACCAGTCTGCCTTCTCTATGCTTAATTGTTTTATTTCAGCACTAAATAAATAAATAAATAAATAACTAAAGCTGGACAAAGACAAAACACTCCTTGTAGTACATTTCCAGGGATGCATCAGTATTACAAGTACCAATACTAAGTGCTGTGCAACCATCTAATACCTCTCTTTTCCTAGCTTAGGGCATACTTTTCCATTAAGGTATGTGTTCTGTTAGCTGCCAGCTTTTTATTCAGGTTACACATTGTAACCCACTTCAAAGCTGTCCAGCATACATGTTAAGCTATTTGTGTGGTGCATGCCAAATTCTTTGCTTAAAAAAACTTGACTAGGCATAACCATAGCCTACTCTGCTTTACTGTTAGCCCTGTACTTAAATAAATTGATTGCATGTATCTGGCGCATACATTCTACTGTGACTCTTGTTCAATAGGCTTATATCATCTCTTTAGTTATGAAATAATCTCATCACTTTTCTAACAGAGAGGTCATTTTAATTGGTCTGGCTTTTCTTACCACTATACTGAACCTATTTTTGTAAACTGAGTCACATCTTAGGTTCAAAGGCAGTTACAATGCTTGCAGTGCAGAGGACCATTGAAGAGCCTAGCTTAAATACCAGTTGACCCCAAGCACTGCCTGGTTAAGCAACTTACTCAGGGTCACACAGTAGGCAAACAGGGGCTAAGATAATCAAACCCTGTACCATAGCAACTATACCTTACTGTCTTAACCCCCTCTTTTAACTGTCAGATCTTACGTCTAGGGCTACCACTTCACTGTTCAACAATTTGCTAAAAGGTAAGTAACATGTTTCACTAGTCCTATTGTTTTTTTTTTCATTTGAATTCCAAAGTTACTTTCATCTGTTCCTCTTGTCTTCTTAACTTTTAGTTAAATAGACAAATGAAAAAAAGTAGTTTGCCTTTCTTACTCAAAAAAATCAAACAAAAGTGGCAGAACACTGAAGGAAAAATAAAATGCTAGAGTACAAGAAACATATCAAATTTACTAATGAAAAACTCCACTAAAACGATAATAAAAAATAAAAGTACGCACCTTTGTTTTTCTAAAAAGACTGCAATGGTTGGAGACTTCATCAGACAATGTGAAAATGCATCTCTAACTTCCTTTTTTAAGGGTTTTAAAATCACATGATCAATCAGACAATGTAACATTGGTTTGTCTCTTTAAAAACATTTGAAATTCATACCAGTATTCAAATCTTTCCCCTTGTATGCATCAAGTGAAACCTGTCAGTAATATTCTCAGCAACTTAAATCATTATCTCTGTTGACACCTCTGTCATTATCAACACGATCCACTACAACAAACACAAAACTTTTTCAAACCAGCACACTGGTGCATTAAATTACAAGTGATCCTTGCATTTGGCCATTTGATTTTTCCTTCAGTGTTCTGTCAGTTTTCTTGTTCAAAAATGAAAACAAAATTCCCTCTGTGAAAGTACTTGGATCATTACCATCCTTTCCAGCATCCATTTTATTTGTGAGATTTCCTTTAGGCACCTCATATTCCTCATCTTTTATAAAAATTGAACAGAGGATAACAGGCATCAGGTCATCCCAATCAGGAACTGCACCCTTATCTTTCTCATGGCCCATAACCTTCTGTTCCCTCACAATTCCAAGCTCCCCACACAGTGATTAAACAGAGGATTGGGAAGCTGAAGAAAGACAGACAGATGAAAGACCAAGTGGAGGCCTCTTCTGTAAAATCACTATCTGGACTAAAACAAAACATCAACAGCAAATAATTGTAAAAGATCAAACAATTTAAAGAGAATGCAAGAAACTGGAGATGGCATTAAAAGATTATTTACAATTGCAAGGTATCACTGTAACATACACATCTCAAAATATTTAAATGGCTTGCTATGTAAGATACATCATAATAAATGTCATAATAAATATATTTGCTGAAAATTTCCTGTCCTTTTGATTCTTTTGGATCACGGCTTTACAGGCAAACCCTCTCTCAAGCTGTGATTCTTTTTCCGTATCTCTCATTATCTATGGTGATTCTGCTCATTCCTAGCTACCATTCATACCTTGGAGCTTAATTTATTCCTGTATTTGAAGAACTATGCATCTCCCTGTTTTCTTTCCTATATATTGTGCATTCTGGTCTTTTGACCTTACAGCTGTAATGCTCTCTAGGCTTGTTTCTGTAAAAGGAACAAGTATAGCTTTCTCTTCTTCAAAATAATCAGTAAGTTCAGAATAGTTTTCAGTCAAAAGTGATTATATATAGAGACTGTCTTCATTTTAATGAATGCTTTGCATGTTTAATACTTACACACCCTTTTGGTGTGTTTGGTTACTGAGCTATTAACTATAAGGCAAGTTCACTGTCTCACTGTAACCATCAGACTAATCTTGAGAGGGAAGTGGGGTTGTTACAATTATTTTGAATTATTTTAATGCCTTTTACTTGATTAATTTAAATGTTTACCATTAAGGTAATTAAGCGTGTTTTAGCAGATCCTAGTTTATGTCACTCATTACTATAGGTCCATCTTTCCAAAAGGACCACAGTCACAGGAGGAGACAAAGCATTCAGGTATGGATCAGTTCTTTGCACAGTTGGTGAAATTTGATGTGACTTTTGTAATCCTTCTATTTTTCCATAGAATACTACCTGTTTGTCTAAGACTTTTCTCAAATACAACAAACGTCTTCGTTACTGCCTTGCAATTGTCACCAGCCAAGTAAATATGACATGACTAACAAAGATTTATGTATCTCTTTACTTAGGCTATGTTTACATTAGCTGGAAGATTTGCTTCCTTGCTATTTGTATTGTGGCATCAGAGAGCCACTTTAACACATTGTCACTTTCTTCCCTGAGTTGTACCACCATTTCCAAAAAACAACTCCTCCACTGATAATGCACCATTTTCCTGTAGAGCCTATTCCTGTCCTAATTTAAACGTAAGACATCTAATATGTATCTTCCCTCAATTTTCACCCAGTGTGTTAGTACAGAGGACCTGGAGTGATGTGTTCTAGATCTTCATGAAGGATCTTCCCATCATCTCTCCTAGTATCCCCAAATACATTCTCACACAAAGATAATTTTTAAGAATAAAAAGTAATTATAAAGAGGTAGAGATATGCTTGCAGAACCTTGTCCTTCCTGAAACCACTCTTTCATGCTAAGAAATGTTTCACTTTTGTAACTTTTGAAATAGCAAAAGGGGACTTGTGTAGACTTTATCAGGCATCAGTATTTGTACATTCTTGCTAAAGCAATACAGAGTAACACTGGTGCATCATACTTAACAGTCTGTATGTAAATACGGTAAAATGATATCTTCCACATGGTGTTTGTCAAGGTTTCTGTACCACATGAATTGCAATGCATCACTTGGCACAATTTAATATTCCTTGCTACATATTTTGTAGAGATCTGTAGGAAGCCTAATAGGATGAAATGCATTTATACTGGTAGGAGCCGTGGAAGAACTGCATTTTGTAGATACGGGAAATTATGCCCAAGGGATGGTAGGGTGTAGGGGAGGCAGAATACCCAAAATCACTGCTTCCAGAAACATATGATACCTGATATTATACAATGCCTCCTCTAAAATGTGCACGCTGATTGGCCAGCCCAACCAGCGTGCCCATTGTAAATCCCTCAATATACTAACGGAAAAAGGTCCGGTCGCCCGGACTTTTTCCATTAGTATAAAACACTGTCTCGCTATGTTAAAAGAGTTTAACATAGCGACACAGGTTTAAAAAAAGCAACACAGATCTCCGTTGCTTTTTTTAAAGCTGTCTCGCTATGTTAAACTCCTTTAACATAGCGACATTAGTGTAAAGCAACGGAGATCTTGCGATCTCTGTTGCTTTAATGTCTCGCTATGTTAAATGAGTTTAACATAGCGAGACTGCTTTAAAATAAGCAACAGAGATCTCCATTGCTTATTTTAAAGCTGTCTCGCTATGTTAAACCCATTTAACATAGCGAGATAGTAAAAAGCAACAGAGATCTTGCGCTCTCCGTTGCTTTTGCCCACAGCTCTGATGTACTGCGAGGCATGCGCAGTACATCAGAACTGCCGCTGAACACCAGACAGCTGCGAAGGGCAGCAAAGAGCATTATACAATGCCATTATTTAAGAAAAGTAATTATTTCTTTTCTTAAATAATGTCATTATATAATAACCCACTTCTGGTGGGTACTGCTGGATTTACCCATGGTTGTCTTTGTTTTGGTCCCTCGGGACCAAACCACGCCAACCATGGGTTAATCCAGCATTACCCACACCCAGGCGTGGGTTATTGCTATCATAACCACATTTTCAAGCAGCAAGCGATACTGCAGTAAGAAAATACTGTGTTCTACATATCTGTAAAAATAGTGAAAAACAGTACTGTGTTTTCATTCTCACTGGAGGTGAAGCTCCCTGATCTGGAGCTATTTCTTCATTGAGCTGTTTTATCACAGATGAATAAATATCATAATAACAGCTTGTACAACAATACTTGGATTTCTTGAACAGATGAAGTAATCAGCAATGTCATTTCATCTGCAATATGCTGCTTTAATCAGTCGTACAATGCTCTTAAAATAATGAATATATAACCATGCAATTTGCAGTAGGAGTCAATGCTTTAATATCTACAAACTGGCTAAATATGCTGATCGACCATTAACTTTTTTATTTTGACTGAAACCAGAGGTAAGTACAAGACTCAAAACAAAATTGTTAATTACAGATTAATGTAAGATCACTGTTAAAGCAAAAATTTGAAGTCTGACTTTGAAATGTATAGATATGCCAACAAATACTTTAATAGACGTATGCAAGGTTAAAACACAAGACCTAATGGAAAAATGCAGGAAGGCAATAATACTGGGTACTGAGGTAAAGTTACAAGTCTTAATTGGTCCATTGGTTAGTAGGTGTACCAGAAGTAGAAAATTATTTATTTATTTGACATTTGTTGACTGGGAAGTCCGACTAGGACAGAACCTATTTCAGTGGAGGACCCAGGGAGAAACACTTCAGATGCATGTCTCTGGAATGTGGGAGGAAACTGGAGTGCCCAGAGAAAACCCCCACAGATGCAGGGAGGACATGCAGACTCTGCACTGAAGGCACACCAGCTGAAAATCAAACCAGAGAACTTCTTTCTGTGAGGCGACAATGTTAATCACTGCAACACTGCACCACAAAATCTAGGAATTAAGAGAATGTTGTTGTTTGTCTTTCGGCTTTTCCCGGTAAGGGGTCGCCACAGCGGAACTATGGTCCGCTAATGATTGGCAGTAGATTTTTACAAAACGCCGAGGTGCCAGCTCGACTCTCAACCTTCAATGAAGGTACGCAGAAGGCACTCCCAAGCCCAGCCGAGAATCAAACAGGAGAACCTCTTGCTGTGAGGTAACAACGCTACCACCGTACCACCGCGTAGGAATTAAGAGAATGCAGTAATGAAAATCACAATACAGAATACTAATCTAGAACCTAACCTATGTTTTGAACTGTTTTAGGTGGAGAAACGCCTACACTTAGCCCTTTCTTTTAAGTAAACAAGTAGTCTGGCTTTTCATATGGGAATTTAAATCTTTCTATAACTTCTGGAAGGAAATGGTCTGGGGCTGAATGGATCATAGACAAGAAATCCGATTCCTCAGAAGAAACCTGTAGTCAGACTGCTGAAGGTTAATGCCACAATTTCATGTGGACAGGGATTCATTTTTTATAATTTAGTTTTCTTGGCAGAGAGGTCAAAATCTAGGAACTGTCAATAATGATTGTTGACCAGTCTTTGAAGCAATGTATAAGACAGAAGCAGGCTTATATTATTCACCATGGAATAGTTGTTTGCGATATATTCTTTACTGGTTGTTATGAGTACTTAACATTCTAATGAAGCTTTTTCAAAAGGCAAAACTGAGAATCAGTTTTACAGTTAATTTGTAGGAAATTCCTTTTTTTGATATGTAAATAAACACTTGTACTTTAAATCCCAGAGGCATTTCATACATCCTACTGTATGATGTCTAACAACAATTAAGCTACTAAATACATGTATGACTAAAAAAACAGTATTAAACAGTTTTTGTAATGCTGTTGTTTAAACAAGTAGTTATATGGAATGACGTTTACTATATACTTACTAAGGCCTCCTAAAAGTTGTCACATTTTTGTACATTTCTTTTAGCTTATTTAGATTCTATGTCCAATGATTTCATTAACCGTTAATAAAATATCTGGTTTATACACTAGATACAGAACCGAGACAGCCCTTATTAAGGTCTTGATGACCTCCTAATGGTGAGGGACAGTTTATAAGTTTTCTGTGGAGCTACAGGCAATTTCCTGAAATGGTTTGTCTCTGTCTCTCAGGGCAGTTTCTGAGGCAAATTCTTTATCTTCCTATCCTGATACATCTGGAGTTCTACAGTGTTCAATTTTAGGTCCTTTATTGCTCTCTGTGTATATGGTTCCATTAGATTAATTTGTTAGGAAGAGATTTTTTCAGTAGCATTGTTATTTTGATGATACACAACTTTACCTCAATCTGCCATAGGTTAATTTGTTTACTCCAAATTCCCATGGAGATGATTGAGAATGCATCCAAAATTGGATGAATGTTAATTATCGGTAAATTAGCATGTCTAAGACTAATGCCATAGATATTCGTGGCAGCTTAAGGGATCCAGATTATTCAGCCTTAAATTTAACCATTATTTATAATGATGATGGTTTGTCATTCATGAAGAAGATTAAAGACCTTGCTGTCATTACTGATGACAGAGTGACATTTAGGGATCAGGTGTTATCATTGTTATGTGTTTTGAAGTTGTTTTGCTATCACTTATGAAACATGTACTGAATCACATACCTTCTCTCTCCTGAGGACCTTTCTGTATTTGTGCAATATGCCCTGGTAGCTCATTTTATTGATTACTGTAAATTTCTGTACCTGGGATTATCTAACATAACTTGTAGCTAGTTCAGAATTTTGTAGCTCTTTTACTTACTGGTATTCACAGATACCTCAATTTTATCCCACTTTTACAAAGTATGCACTGGCTGCTAATTTGATTGTTTACCATCTTTAAAATCTAGCTCTTAGTTTATCTAGCCCTGCATGAGATGGGTCTGTCATATCATAAGGCTCTCTTTATCCACTACTACTACTATTTGCTAGGCCTCTACCGTCCTCTTCAATGAGGTTGTTGAAGGTGCCTAGGGTGTAATTCAGGATGTCTGGCACCTGTTCATTCTGTTACTAGGTCCCACACATCTTGAGCATCCTCCTATAGTGGTTGAGGAAATCCTGTACACTATTACTTTTTCAAAATCCCTCAAAAGTCACATATTTAACCTGGCATATGGTAATACTTGAATGCTGGTAATGAACTGATTATACTTTTCCATCTACATTGTTTTTATCTTTGAGCACTTTATTGCTGATTACTGTTTTATTTTCTGTTTCTCCTCTATATTGTTGTTGTTGTTTTTCTTTCGGCTTTTCCCGGTTAGGGGTCGCCACAGCGGAACTCCGGTCCTCTAATGATTGGCAGTAGATTTTTTACGGGTGCCGAGGTGCCAGCTCGATACCCAACCTTCAACAAAGGCACACCCATTCTATGCATGTCTTTTGAACGTCACTTGACTGTGGAGAGGACATGCAGACTCCACACAGATGGCGCTCCAGCTGAGAATCGAACGGGAGACCCTCTTGCTGTGAGGCAACAATGCTACCACTGTACCACCGCGGCTTATGTTCTTTTAATTATAACCACACTTGGGTTCAAGCACAATAATAAATTCAGGTCAACATAGAATCACATTATGGAGACATCTTGTTTTATTAGCCAGCAAAAAAGAGACATCTTAGATAATTAACTATGCCTGTAGCAACACTCCAAACTCTACCAAATGATCAAGCACAGAAGCAAAGCTCTCAGCATTTAGAGTAGCAACCAGCAAACAAAACGTGGATTCTTATGCATCATTTCACTACAAATGTAAATGCCTTATAATAAAATATCTCATTAACATAGCTAAGGTCATTTTCCTCAAAGGACAACAGATATACACTTTTGACAACCCTCAACATTTTGGAGGGAGATGAACAGGCTTACGAGTGGACCTTCACCTCCAGCTTTTAACTCTCTCCTAAAAGAAAAATAAACTGGCCTCTAATAATTCCAGCTGTACATTAAACATGTATACTGAATTCCTGGATGACTTTTATAAGTAGCAAAGCAAACCTCCTAATTTTAAGCAAGTAGCATGTACAGGTTTGGACCACATCATAATATGCAATTTTACTTTTTCCATTAATTCTCTCCAGGATACCAGAAGAGTCCTTACAAGTATCCCTTCCCATGGTAGACTGAGTATAGATGGACTTTACATTACAGTGCCCAATGTCCTACATAACTATTATTGAAATCCCAGTTGCACATATTATAAACCTATCATTGATCACTGACTCTTTTCTAAGTAAATGGAAAATGGCAGCAATAATCCCATTTCCCAAATAACACACAAGTCACTGTCCAGCTTCCTCCCCACCACATACTTCCTATACTAATAAATGTTTACAGAAAGTGGTATCACACTGATTCAAAGAAAACCTCAGTGTTCATTATCTGTCCATCACTGCTAGTGTGGATTTAGACAGGGACACAGTACCCTGTTAGCTGCCTTATCTTTGAGTAACACAATGTATTTGTCTAAGGTAAATGCAACCTTTTCTAGAGACATATTTGGGGAACCTGGTAAGGCATTGACTCCATCTCCCACCACTTCCTTTTCATTGAGGTCAAAGAAAAGTCTGTGGGTCCTCTAGGTTAAACTGCATTGTTAACTATCTAGACAGTTATTCTGCTAAGGAGCACATAATTTTCCATCCTTTTCACTGCAAAAGAGGGTATACTTGTATCTGGGAAAACATTATCTGCTGTATTAATGACATGCCATCATCGGCTCTGATCCTTCACCATCATGACTCAAAGCAAAGGTACACAATTACTGGGTCTATATCAGAACATCGAAGTATTGAAACTTTGAATGTTCTGATATCGAACACTATTCAGCGAACACTAAGAATAGCGAAGTGGGGTTGTTTCAATTATTTTGAATTCTTTTAATGCCTTTTACTTGATTAATTTAAATGTTTACCATTAAGGTAATTAAGCGTGTTTTAGCAGATCCTAGTTTATGTCACTCATTACTATAGGTCCACCTTTCCAAAAGGACCACAGTCACAGGAGGAGACAAAGCATTCAGGTATGGATCAGTTCTTTGCACAGTTGGTGAAATTTTATGTGACTTTTGTAATCCTTCTATTTTTCCATAGAATACTACCTGTTTGTCTAAGACTTTTCTCAAATACAACAAACGTCTTCGTTACTGCCTTGCAATTGTCACTAGCCAAGTAAATATGACATGACTAACAAAGATTTATGTATCTCTTTACTTAGGCTATGTTTACATTAGCTGGAAGATTTGCTTCCTTGCTATTTGTACTGTGGCATCAGAGAGCCACTTTAACACATTGTCACTTTCTTCCCTGAGTTGTACCACCATTTCCAAAAAACAACTCCTCCACTGATAATGCACCATTTTCCTGTAGAGCCTATTCCTGTCCTAATTTAAACGTAAGACATCTAATATGTATCTTCCCTCAATTTTCACCCAGTGTGTTAGTACAGAGGACCTGGAGTGATGTGTTCTAGATCTTCATGAAGGATCTTCCCATCATCTCTCCTAGTATCCCCAAATACATCCTCACACAAAGATAATTTTTAAGAATAAAAAGTAATTCTAAAGAGGTAGAGATATGCTTGCAGAACCTTGTCCTCCCTGAAACCACTCTTTCATGCTAAGAAATGTTTCACTTTTGTAACTTTTGAAATAGCAAAAGGGGACTTGTGTAGACTTTATCAGGCATCAGTATTTGTACATTCTTGCTGAAGCAATACAGAGTAACACTGATGCATCATACTTAACAGTCTGCATGTAAATACGGTAAAATTATATCTTCCACATGGTCTTTGTCAAGGTTTCTGTACCACATGAATTGCAATGCATCACTTGGCACAATTTAATATTCCTTGCTACATATTTTGTAGAGATCTGTAGGAAGCCTAATAGGATGAAATGCATTTATACTGGTAGGAACCGTGGAAGAACTGCATTTTGTAGATACGGGAAATTATGCCCAAGGGATGGTAGGGTGTAGGGGAGGCAGAATACCCAAAATCACTGCTTCCAGAAACATATGATACCTGATAATAACCACATTTTCAAGCAGCAAGCGATACTGCAGTAAGAAAATACTGTGTTCTACATATCTGTAAAAATAGTGAAAAACAGTACTGTGTTTTCATTCTCACTGGAGGTGAAGCTCCCTGATCTGGAGCTATTTCTTCATTGTGCTGTTTTATCACAGATGAATAAATATCATAATAACAGCTTGTACAACAATACTTGGATTTCTTGAACAGATGAAGTAATCAACAATGTCATTTCATCTGCAATATGCTGCTTTAATCAGTCGTACAATGCTCTTAAAATAATGAATATATAACCATGCAATTTGCAGTAGGAGTCAATGCTTTAATATTTACAAACTGGCTAAATATGCTGATCGACCATTAACTTTTTCATTTTGACTGAAACCAGAGGTAAGTACAAGACTCAAAACAAAATTGTTAATTACAGATTAATGTAAGATCACTGTTAAAGCAAAAATTTGAAGTCTGACTTTGAAATGTATAGATATGCCAACAAATACTTTAATAGAAGTATGCAAGGTTAAAACACAAGACCTAATGGAAAAATGCAGGAAGGCAATAATACTGGGTACTGAGGTAAAGTTACAAGTCTTAATTGGTCCATTGGCTAGTAGGTGTACCAGAAGTAGAAAATTATTTATTTATTTGACATTTGTTGACTGGGAAGTCCAACTAGGACAGAACCTATTTCAGCAGAGGACCCAGGGAGAAACACTCCAGATGCATGTCTCTGGAATGTGGGAAGAAACTGGAGTACCCAGAGAAAACCCCCACGGATGCAGGGAGGACATGCAGACTCCGCACTGAAGGCACACCAGCTGAAAATCAAACCAGAGAACTTCTTTCTGTGAGGCGACAATGTTAATCACTGCAACACTGCAACACTGCACCACAAAATCTAGGAATTAAGAGAATGTTGTTGTTTGTCTTTTGGCTTTAGCCGGTAAGGGGTCGCCACAGCGGAACTATGGTCCGCTAATGATTGGCAGTAGATTTTTACGAAACGTCGAGGTGTCAGCTCGACTCACAACCTTCAATGAAGGTACGCAGAAGGCACTCCCAAGCCCAGCCGAGAATCAAACAGGAGAACCTCTTGCTGTGAGGTAACAACGCTACCACCGTACCACCGCGTAGGAATTAAGAGAATGCAGTAATGAAAATCACAATACAGAATACTAATCTAGAACCTAACCTATGTTTTGATCTGTTTAGGTGGAGAAACACCTACACTTAGCCCTTTCTTTTAAGTAAACAAGTAGTCTGGCTTTTCATATGGGAATTTAAATCTTTCTATAACTTCTGGAAGGAAATGGCCTGGGGATGAATGGATCATAGGCAAGAAATCTGATTCCTCAGAAGAAACCTGTAGTCAGACTGCTGAAGGTTAATGCCACAATTTCATGTGGACAGGGATTCATTTTTTATAATTTAGTTTTCTTGGCAGAGAGGTCAAAATCTAGGAACTGTCAATATTGATTGTTGACCAGTCTTTGAACCAATGTATAAGACAGAAGCAGGCTTATATTATTCACCATGGAATAATTGTTTGCGATATATTCTTTACTGGTTGTTATGAGTACTTAACATTCTAATGAAGCTTTTTCAAAAGGCAAAACTGAGAATCAGTTTTACAGTTAATTTGTAGGAAATTCCTTTTTTTGATATGTAAATAAACACTTGTATTTTAAATCCCAGAGGCATTTCATACATCCTACTGTGTGATGTCTAACAACAATTAAGCTACTAAATACATGTATGACTAAAAAAACAGTATTAAACAGTTTTTGTAATGCTGTTGTTTAAAAAAGTAGTTATATGGAATGAAGTTTACTATATACTTACTAAGGCCTCCTAAAAGTTGTCACATTTTTGTACATTTCTTTTAGCTTATTTAGATTCTATGTCCAATGATTTGATTAACCGTTAATAAAATATCTTGTTTATACACTAGATACAGAACCGAGACAGCCCTTATTAAGGTCTTGATGACCTCCTAATGGTGAGGGACAGTTTATAAGTTTTCTGTGGAGTTACAGGCACTTTCCTGAAATGGTTTGTCTCTGTCTCTCAGGGCAGTTTCTGAGGCAAATTCTTTATCTTCCTATCCTGATACATCTAGAGTTCTACAGCGTTCAATTTTAGGTCCTTTATTGCTCTCTGTGTATATGGTTCCATTAGATTAATTTGTTAGGAAGAGATTTTTTCAGTAGCATTGTTATTTTGATGATACACAACTTTACCTCAATCTGCCATAGGTTAATTTGTTTACTCCAAATTCCCATGGAGATGATTGAGAATGCATCCAAAATTGGATGAGTGTCAATCATCGGTAAATTAGCATGTCTAAGACTAATGCCATAGATATTCGTGGCAGCTTAAGGGATCCAGATTATTCAGCCTTAAATTTAACCATTATTTCTAATGATGATGGTTTGTCATTCATGAAGAAGATTAAAGACCTTGCTGTCATTACTGATGACAGAGTGACATTTAGGGATCAGGTGTTATCATTGTTATGTGTTTTGAAGTTGTTTTGCTATCACTTATGAAACATGTACTGAATCACATACCTTCTCTCTCCTGAGGACCTTTCTGTATTTGTGCAATATGCCCTGGTAGCTCATTTTATTGATTACTGTAAATTTCTGTACCTGGGATTATCTAACATAACTTGTAGCTAGTTCAGAATTTTGTAGCTCTTTTACTTACTGGTATTCACAGATACCTCAATATTATCCCACTTTTACAAAGTATGCACTGGCTGCTAATTTGATTGTTTACCATCTTTAAAATCTAGCTCTTAGTTTATCTAGCCCTGCATGAGATGGGTCTGTCATATCATAAGGCTCTCTTTATCCACTACTACTACTATTTGCTAGGCCTCTACCATCCTCTTCAATGAGGTTGTTGAAGGTGCCTAGGGTGTGATTCAGGATGTCTGGCACCTGCTCATTCTGTTACTAGGTCCCACATGTCTTGAGCATCCTCCTATAGTGGTTGAGGAAATCCCGTACACTATTACTTTTTCAAAATCCCTCAAAAGTCACATATTTAACCTGGCATATGGTAATACGTGAATGCTGGTAATGAACTGATTATACTTTTCCATCTACATTGTTTTTATCTTTGAGCACTTTATTGCTGATTACTGTTTTATTTTCTGTTTCTCCTCTATATTGTTGTCGTTGTTTTTCTTTCGGCTTTTCCCGGTTAGGGGTCGCTGCAGCGGAACTCCGGTCCACTAATGATTGGCAGTAGATTTTTTACGGGTGCCGAGGTGTCAGCTCAATACCCAACCTTCAACAAAGGCACACCCATTCTATGCATGTCTTTCGAACGTCACTTGACCGTGGAGAGGACATGCAGACTCCACACAGATGGTGCTCCAGCTGAGAATCAAACGGGAGACCCTCTTGCTGTGAAGCAACAATGCTACCACTGTACCATCGCGGCTTATGTTCTTTTATTTATAACCACACTTGGGTTCAAGCACAGTAATAAATTCAGGTCAACATAGAATCACATTATGGAGACATCTTGTTTTATTAGCCAGCAAAAAAGAGACATCTTAGATAATTAACTATGCCTGTAGCAACACTCCAAACTCTACCAAATGATCAAGCACAGAAGCAAAGCTTTCAGCATTTAGAGTAGCAACCAACAAACAAAACTTGGATTCTTATGCATCATTTCACTACAAATGTAAATGCCTTATAATAAAATATCTCATTAACATAGCTAAGGTCATTTTCCTCAAAGGACAACAGATATACACTTTTGACAACACTCAACATTTTGGAGGGAGATGAACAGGCTTACGAGTGGACCTTCACCTCCAGCTTTTAACTCTCTCCTAAAAGAAAAATGAACTGGCCTCTAATAATTCCAGCTGTACATTAAACATGTATACTGAATTCCTGGATGACTTTTATAAGTAGCAAAGCAAACCTCCTAATTTTAAGCAAGTAGCATGTACAGGTTTGGACCACATCATAATATGCAATTTTACTTTTTCCATTAATTCTCTCCAGGATACCAGAAGAGTCCTTATAAGTATCCCTTCCCATGGTAGACTGAGTATAGATGGACTTTACATTACAGCGCCTGATGGCCTACATAACTATTATTGAAATCCCAGTTGCACATATTATAAACCTATCATTGATCACCGACTCTTTTCTAAGTAAATGGAAAACGGCAGCAATAATCCCATTTCCCAAATAACACACAAGTCACTGTCCAGCTTCCTCCCCACCACATACTTCCTATACTAATAAATGTTTACAGAAAGTGGCATCACACTGATTCAAAGAAAACCTCAGTGTTCATTATCTGTCCATCACTGCTAGTGTGGATTTAGACAGGGACACAGTACCCTGTTAGCTGTCTTATCTTTGAGTAACACAATGTATTTGTCTAAGGAAAATGCAACCTTTTCTAGAGACATATTTGGGGAACCTGGAAAGGCATTGACTCCATCTCCCACCAGTTCCTTTTCAGTGAGGTCAAAGAAAAGTCTGTGGGTCCTCTAGGTTAAACTGCATTCTTAACTATCTAGACAGTTATTATGCTAAGGAGCACATCATTTTCCATCCTTTTCACTGCAAAAGGGGGTATACTTGTATCTGGGAAAACATTATCTGCTGTATTAATGACATGCCATCATCGGCTCTGATCCTTCACCATCATGACTCAAAGCAAAGGTACACAATTACTGGGTCTATATCAGAACATCGAAGTATTAAAACTTTGAATGTTCTGATATCGAACACTATTCAGCGAACGCTAAGAATAGTGAAGCTGCAGAACAGCGAATTCTTTCCTCGGGAAAGAATTCGGTTGGCCGTTTCTGTGGCTTCGCTATTCTTAGCGCTGTGGTGGAAAGTTATGGGTTGGGTTCAGGTAAGTGTGCGATTGTTTGTTCGTTAGGGTTAGGGCATGGGTTAGACGTGTGTGATAGTGACAGACTTTAGGGTTAGGGGCGGTTTAAGTGAGTTAGGGTTAGGGTGCAAGTTAGGTGAGTGTGCGATAGTGACGGACCTTAGGGTTAGGGTTTGGGTTAAGGTAAGTGGGTAGATAGTAGTGTATGTTTAGTTTAGTGTAGCGTTAGATGTAGGAATTTAAGTGTATGTGTGTGGTTGCTGTTTGTTTGATGTGCTTGTGTTGTGTGTATGTGTTTCGGAGCAGCAAATTTTTTTTCCATGGGAAAAAATTTGTTGTTCTGAATGTTCAATATTTTCATGTTTAGATGTTTTGGGGCCAATGAAATAGCATTCACTATTTTCATCTTTCGATAACGTAATATAAACGCCAATTACCTCTACTGTCTCTCTCAGCTTGGCAAGAGTCCAAGCAGCTAACGCTAAATATAAGTAATTGAAAGCCATTGTTTTAAGCATCTTAGCAAGGATACCTCTGGTATTAAGTGCTTTCGCAGTTACAGTCCCCTTGAGAATTACTTTAGAAACTGTACAAGCTTTCAAAATGAGAAGTACGCTTTGAAAAGATGGAGTATCTGCCTCTTGGGAGAGGTGACATGACTGTTTCATAAATAGCTGCCTATTTTCAGGTTATGTGGCGTAGACTTTCAGTGTACATCTTTAATCCTGCAAATTGAAGGTTATAGAATCTAAGATGATATTGTGAGCCCAAGAAGCACAACTGGCAGAATGTGAATTTATTGTGCAACACAGCACTTTAAATTAGACCTAGCTCATGTCAGTAGAGATATGTTGCAATCTGTCTTAACAGTGAGATGGTTAAAACCATGACACTTTCTGTTTACTTCAGTTAGTAGTACTTTTGATTTTGCCTGGAGAAGACTGGCCATGCCTTTGCAATTAGGAATCATGTTGTCATCAAAGGAAGGATTCATTTTCAGAAACTCAAGACCTTTTGCCACTCTCTTTCCAGAACTGCATCTGAGTAATTCTTTAAACGATTATCTTCATATTGTCTTCTCCTTTCATAAGGGTTTCCCTACCATAGACACAAAATAACCTGCTATCCCCCATTGGTGTTATACACCCAGAAAATCTCTGAAGGAAGAGCTTTTTTGAAAAAAAAAAGCTAATTTCAGACATATAAGCTGAATATAAGGGAAACATTCATTAACAATGAGTATGGGAGTACAATGGTCGAATATTCTGGGCATGGAAAATTCTGAATGAATAGCAAAGAGGGGAATTGAATCCTTTCCCTGGAATTCTATCTTACCTGTAAGATCTTCGGAAATGCTTCTATCATTTTCTTTGCCCCTCACAGGAATTTATGGAGTGTTTCTGATATAAGAATGGCTCTCTGGGCTTTCTGAAGCATATCTTCCATTCTTGACCAACTCTACAGGCCTGCCTATGGATTTCAGTGATATACTGGGGATTACTGGAGGCCCAATGGATTTTTAACTACTGACCATGATTTGACAGTAGTAGACATTATCAGCTTTAAAAAAGTATTATCTGGTCTTTCTTGGGAAAAAGTGAACCTTGCTTGACTTTAAAGGAGAACTGCACCCGCAGACTGAAAAAAACATGTTTATTTTATCGTCTTGATGTTTCCTACATTTTAGCACCACTTTTAGACTCTATATCCTTTGTTTTATATTTTAAATGTAAATCCAGCATCTGCCCACATGGGGTCCAGCATCTTGATTTTTAGTCTTCCTCTAGGTATCCCGTAATGCAGTGTTTGTCTTTAAAATATTACAACGTAGCCCCTAAGCTTCTCTCAATGCATTGACTTTACATGTGTTTCCACGTATACCCTGCTTTCTTTTAGTCAGTCAGGTTTAATTAGCATTTCTTGCTTTTCAATAACTACTTAAAAGACAAACAGGGATAATCACACAGAACAGTATTCTAACTGCCTGCTACTTGTTTTTCTTTCCAAAGTGGCCAGTTTTCATTCTTTTCTTATGCCTTAGTTGTAGTCTTTAAAATCATCTCCCCACCCCCAAACACCTCCCCTTCATATCTAACAAAGTGGAAAAGGTAATTTGAGCTGTTTGCTGCTGTGATTGATAGCTCACAGTAGGAGACAAGGTTTATGCACTGTTGCCTTTTACTATCCTCCTACTTACAGTGGGACACTTATTTTTGCTGCACCATAGCCTCTTTCCGAACTCATATTTTAATCCTTACTGCCTACTAATTGGTAAAACATTGTTTGGCAAAACTTTCAACCGAATTTTCAGGAATTTCTGAGAAAGCAAAATTTTTCAATAATTGTGTCACAAAGACCTTAAAAAATAAAACATTTTCCCCAGGATTCAATAAACTCCGTATAGGCTTCACGCAGAGCCTACATGGACTGTTACTGTGGATGCAATGTTGCTTATCGAGTGGCATCATGCCATGCATAATGATGAGGCGCTGCGTGCGTAAGCAAGGTTTTGTGGCTCACAGCATTCTTGCTGGCTGTAAAACCTCTTATGTGAATGCAGATAATGTTTCTTTGTAAGGATGCTGGCTGTGAAAGCTTGCAAGTGAATATGAATAGCAATACCATGTAAGTCGAAGCAGCTATGGTGCACAGATTTGCATGAAATGCCACTATGATCACCAGGACTACACATATCATACCTCATGTACCCCATTTTGGGTCTTAAAAAGTTCATGTTGCACAAAGGCCTACATTAAAAGGGTCTGGCACACATTCAGTGTTATGAAATGTTTCACTGATATGCAGGGTAAATAGAAATAAATTACATTAATTCATTCAAAGATCTTTTATGTAAGTAAAACCAGCACATTTTAACCATCATATAACCATCCTACTTTATTTAAGATGTTAGTAAGCCACTAGTATGTTTTCTGCATTTTGCCCATTTGTTTCACATTATGAGGGCTACTGTTCCTCATTTTGGAGATGAAAGGTTGAGAGCTGTGATGCAGATAGCACTGATTCTGCCCAAGGATAGTATGACAGCACAGCATTTGCATTTCCCTTTCTTTAGTTTTCTTCATTTAAATTATTTTTGGCCACTGAATGGACCACATAGAGCAAGCACTGTAAGCAGAGAACCAGTGCACCGTGTTTGCATGATGGTAAGCATCATGCAACATTTTCAAATACTGTGCACACACCCAGTAAGTGCTTGATAACCAGAACTGGCAGTAAAACATTAGGATATAAAGTGCAATTGGTGGGAAAACCTCATTCTACATTGGACTTGATCTCTGGTAGTCATGTCTGGTGTTTGTGGTGAGGATGCACACTTCTGAGCTCAGAGGTGAGGTGTCCAGGAGTCCAAAGTGTTTGTTGGACTCCTAGTTCAGCATCATGGGCCCTGGTTACTGCAGAGGGACTATTCAGGCTCAGAATACAAATCTGAAGCATGGAATAGTGTTTCTAGGGCTTTGACCAGTGCTACAGGTATCCCCCACACTGGTGAACAATGTCGACACCACTTCAACGCCCTCAGAAGGAGGAAGAGGATACCCTCAAACATTGGATCAGGGAATTTAGGACCAGGGACACCCCACAGATGTGTAAGTATTCATTACAGTGACTACTTGTAAGAGTTAAGAGCTGAATATTGTCAAGATTGGTATTCATAATTGTATTCTCTTCTTGTCTGTTTTTTTCCACAGCTAACATGGAAAGAGCTCTGAATGTGAGGACCCATGCCACGATTTTGGTAAGAATGTGAGAAGCATGCGGATTGTATGCATCAGTACAGTACTGTTGTTGTAGAATTAAAAGTTAAAGACAGCTTATTTGGTATTTAATACGGTTGTATCAAATTGAGCATGCATATCTTAACTGTAAAAGAAAGTGTGCATGCCCTAGTCTGTAGCACAAAGCAACAGTTCCATATTCTCAAATAATAGTGAGTATGCATCTCTGAACTGTAAAAGGAAACTATACATGTATTAGTCTGTAGGACAACATAACAATACAGTATTAGGGAGTAGTCAGAGGTTGTGGGATCAAACACCACACTTTCCAAATATACAGTACTGTTAAGTTTTCATCATTATTGCAATGTAACTTCAGACCTCTATACGAGTGGCACAAATGACCTGCTGTAAATTGTAATCAGTATAATGTGGACATGCACATACGCAATATATGAACATATCAAGGATTGCTTGCTTCAATCTGTACTATAGTGTGCATCTGTTATGAACTGGGTAGTCTTAAAAGTAATAAATTTGTTAGGAGTTTGTAATCTAAAAATTAAAGGTAACAGAATAGAGTCAAATAATTGTATCAATGCTTAGTATGTCACATATGAAGTTACTGATGTTATTCCTCTTTTTTTCACTGACCCCAACACTTATCTTCTGTTTTTTTTTTATTTATTTATTTTTTTCCCACAGCACAGCAAAGTGGGATAGGTCTGTCCCACAGGATTTCCCTGCCCGCACTGCATCGGCTACAGCACTGCCACCCAGCACATCTGGGACGCAACCTGGCAGCATCCCCCTGCTGCCACTGCACTACCTGGCCTGTCAGGTAGTTCTGCCCTGCAGGATAGGCCAGTGGTTCCCTCCAGGAGCAGTGGCAGAGGTGGTGAATTTATCACCCGTGAGGAGCTGCCAGGGTTGGTGCATAGGATTGTATGCTGCACTGTTGCTGCACATCTACACCGGATGGAGCATCTGCACTCAATACTTGTACAACATACCAGGAGGAGATGCAGATGTTCAGGTACTACACCCATTGGCGCAATGAGGTGACAGTGATGACAGTCCAGTGGGTAATGACTTGATTCTCACTTTCACCCAGCTTGACATCCATGGGTCCTCGATGTTCCCACCTTAAATGCAACCTTGGCATTCACCCACCTCCTGTATCCTTCACCATCCCTGTTTCATCTTGTATGTCCAGTCAGTCTGCTTCCTCACCTACCCAACTTACCTGACCCAGACATACCTACATCCCTTCCCCACCATTCCTCTCTCTCCCAAAAAAAAAAAATAATAAAAAAAAAAAAATGGGCACGTCCCCCCAAAAAAAATTGGTCCACACATAGCTCTCCATTTTGAGCACATGTCTTCTTGACACCTTTGATTTGGTACAATTGGCTATACAACCTGACTGTGTTGTGGTCGCCCCTCTCTCTCTGGAGGTGACATTCCAAATACAGCAAATATTTTGCATATATGATCATTTTTTACTGTTGAAGAAATTGATAACTATGGTTCTTTCCTACAAACCTCCTGCACATTCCTGCCTTGCTTTCATTTTGTTTTTCTCTCTGCTTGCTGCCCATTTCACCACTTTCCTATCTTCCCCATTTATTTTCTTTAAAAGCATAATTGCACAATGATGCACATTGTGCACCAATGAGAAGAAACGGTGAATGGCAGCAATATAACTAAATGTATTTAAAAGTATCATACACACTTGTAAAAGTGCTACCTACACCCATATTTGAACCTAGTAACATCTACCTCCAACAACAATGCATTAACACATTCTGCAACAGAGTCAGTTAAGTAGCACATATTTTATACAATCAATAGTAACTGTCACAGTTTAGCAAGGATTTGCCTTTGCACTCCACCGTGCTTGCTCCTAACATCAGCACTGTCCTATCTTCCCCATTAATTTTGTATAAAACATTATTGCATGATCCCCATGAATGTTGCATAAAGCATTATTGCGTGATTCCAATTTATTTTTCATAAAGCATTATTGCATGATGGTGCGCATCATGCACCATTGCTAAGTAACACTAATACAAAAGCAGTTAACTGTGTTACATACAGCTATATTCAGAACCAGTACCATTTGCCCCCAAAAAGGAAAGTATCACTGCATTAAGTGAATTAATACCTGCAGCCAGAGAGTCAGTTAAGTAGCAGGTGTATGCAACAGCAGTTAAGTCTGCCATTTGCTACTCATTCTCTAAAATACACATGCTACTCAACTGAGTCTGTGGCACCATCTGTTAATGCATTGATCCATTACTTTTTGGGGTCAAATGGTACTCAGTTCGAATCCAGGTGTCTGTAATAGTTTCTGATACTTTTACATGCAGATTCAATAACTCAACATGTAATTTGCTCCACTTTACATCACGCAAACATCATGCTTGAAGGTGCGCAATGCCAAGCACCATGTTTGCATGATGGTAAGCATTGGTCTTGATCCATGGTAGGCATGGCAGGTGTTTCTGGTGAGGGACTGAGATATCATGCTCAAAGGTGGGGTGTTCAGGAGTCCAAAGTGTTTGATGGACTCCTATTGAAGGAATATGGGCCCAAGCTATTGCAGAGGGACTATTTTGGCTCGGATTACAAGTCAGAGACATGGAATAGTCTTACCCGAGCTGTGGCCAGTGCTACCAGTATCCCCTGCACTAATGAGCAATGTAGACACTAGTACAATGACCTACAGACTAGGAAAAGGGATACCCTTGAATGTTGGATTGAGGAATATAGGACTAGGGACACCTCACAGATGTGTAAGTTTCAGTTTCAGAGAGTACTTGTAAGAGTTTAAAGCTGAATATAGTCAAAACTGGCATTCTTAATGGTATTTGGCTCTGTTCTGTTTGTTCCACAGCTGCCACAGAGAGAGAACTGAATATAAAACCTATGGGGCTAAAATGTCAGAAGCATGTGGTATGTATACATATGAACAGTACTGTTAGTGTAGCATTGATATCAGTCATACATTCCTTAATCCAACTTGGATGGTATCCCTCTTCATTCTCCAGAGGTCACTGTAGTGATGTCTACATTGCTCACCAGTGCAGGAGATACCGACAGCACTGGTCAAAGCCTGGGCAAGACTATTCCATATGCAATGGTTAACAAAGTCTACACGCATGTGAGATACACCTGTTTGCGTGTAGGTAAGCAGTGAGCAAACACGAGCCACATTGTTACCATCTCACCATTAGTATTATTTAACACATATCTGCTAGTTTTCAGCGCCGTGTTTCCATGAAGTTAAGCAGAGAGCAACAGTAGCAAGCAGTGCAATTTCAGGGTTATTGTATGTACATGCAGTTGTGTCTGTGGTGTTGGCAAAAGTGAAGATCATGCCGGTTCAGATAGAAGGAATACATGTACAGGACTAGAGTACACAGTATACATGCAGTCATACATTTGATCATAAATGTTATAATACATAGATTACTAAATCAAGAAGGCTAATAATGTATAGAATTTGCTGCTTTTGAACCCACATTCATATGTATGGCAGTCCTACAATTACACCTATTGCCACAAGAAGGCTGAGGAGAAAGTTGTCTGTGTTGCACTTCACTGCTGTAAACTGCAATGTCACAGCAGTAAAACAAAAGTTGCACACTCTGTACTACAACCCAGTACCATCTGTACTCCAGGCTGGACAAGAACATTAATTGAATGTATCCAGTTTCTATTTTTGGCTGTCTGCTTCCTAGGTGGTCCAGTTTTTTCTGTGTCTGCAATGCCTCACTTCGGTCAAACCACATAAGCAAGCCAAACCTGAATTTATTTGTTCTCCAGTTACATTGTTTGCACTAGGCAGAATTAAAAATAAAAAAAAATAGAAAAAAGGGAGATATATGTGAAATGAGAAACAGCAATGCATGGCGTACAGCAGAAAATGATAGTACATACAAGATATTTCTTCATAGTTCACTATTTGAACTCTCACACCAGTGCAGCTTCAGAAAATAGGATGGATGGCTTAGTCCTCTTTGCCACACAAACAGCTTTGCAGAAAAGAACTGAAGTCATTCTTCACACAACCAACTGCATCAGAACGTACACTGCTATCAAACCATCAGCTGTGATTTGTACATTTAATTTTCTTTATTATATTTGGAAGTAGTGCACTTAATGATCACAAAACCTGTTATGATTATGCTTGCAAATATACAGCCCTGTCTTATACATCTGTGTTTCTTGGTACTTCATCAGTTATCTGACCAGTAGTGTGAGACATGCAGTGTGTAAGCCACTCCATATCATTGGCCTTAAAATGTGTGAGGATATTAACTGGGAGTTATATGATATGCAGTTGTCAGTAACTGAAGGCCAGTTTGAATGGCACAAACAGGCATATACTGTTCTTTTGGGGAGAAACATAGCTGAGTTACTGCTATGGCATGAACAAGGGTACACTGCTCTTTTGGGAGGGAAGCTCAGTTGCTCTTAAGGCACAAACACAGGCACACTGCTAATGTGGGAGTGGGAACAAAGGTCAGTTACTGTTATGTCACAAACAAGCATAGCCTGTTCTTTTGTGGGGGGAGCAAAGGTGTCACTGCAATGGCACAAACAAGGATATGATTTTCTTGTTACTGTTCCTGTTCTGCATCCTACCTGTTGTTTGATCTTAGGAAGGGGGTTGAAGTCAGAAACTACAATGTGTATCATTATTTTCTAACTTTTGTCTTTAATGATTTACCAGTACAAATGTATGGTGTTAAACTGAGGCCATGCAGTGATCATCAGTATTCTTGAGAGGTATGAGTGTGCAGATCTTTGATGCCTGAGGCCTACTAATTACTAATGGACACCAATATCTCAAATAAGTCTCTGCTGTCACATGTTAAAGTACTTTTTGTAGAAATCCACCACTATTTACTTGATTTCTGTACCAAGTTACAAACTACAAGGATATGCCATAATATTATTCAAGAATACAGTGAAGCTTCACTCCCCCACCCCCAAATGAAGAATATAGTATGAAGAATAAAGTAAGTAGTGCAGGCTGCTAAAATGTGTAAGCCTCCATGAAACAGAGTATAATACTGTAATGTAAGCATATGCAGGATGTAGCTGATGGATTACAGTATTCCCCTGTTACAACATTGGGCTCCCGTGTAGTTTCCCTGCCTACATGGTTACTAACCACTAGGATTCTGGGCTGTCAGCACAGTGAAGATGGAAATGAGGTCAAAACTCATTAGAATTGTTGAATCTCAAAAAAGAATAACTGTGTAGGGATGTTCACTTCATGTAGGCACTTCCACTGTGTTCGGGTTGAATGCATGGCAACAGTGAATGCTGACATCAGGGGTGTGTGTCAGGTTACACTGGCAGAGGTGAACATGTAGGGCTGTGAAGGGTGAAAGCGCATGTAAGCAGTACACAATTCCAGGTTCTGTGTTGCTCTCATTATTTGTTTGTTAAAATGTGTGGTCTGTGTCTGGTTTACATTTTTTTTTACTTTGCCATTGTTTGCACAATATGGTGCTTAGTCCAACCTTGAGAAACAGAGGAATGAATGTCAGGTTTCTCTGTGTTGTTATGGAATTAATCTAATAGTGACCTACATCCCCACATATAAATCTACAAACAGACCATATCTTCCACCACCAGAATAGGTAATAATAAACAAAAAGAGTATACTAGATTGCTTAGAGGAGGCAGTTTCAAAATTTAATACTTCATTTCTAACAATACTTGAGTCTCAAGATTAATCAGAACCAAAACACATATAGCACCACCAAATGCCTAATCAAATAATGAGACAAAAAGCTACTACAGCCAACTACAAAATAAACACCAAAATAACCTCAAAATTCTGGGCTGGTTTAAATAATCTGTCCAGGCAAATCATCAACTCCTACCCCAGAAATGCTAGGTGATAAAAACCAGAAGAAGTAGCCAATTCCCTTTAACACCTTCTTACTAACACCCATACAATCACAGCTAACCAATTACCAACTGTCAGCATCCCTAAAACAGAAAATACCCTAAAGTCCAAACCCACCTTTAAATTTCAAACTGCTCAAACAACTATATATAGATCCTTACTGAAGAAACTTAAAAAAACAACTACTCTCTGCTGACCTTCTCCCAGCTGAATACTTACAAAAAGCTGCTGATGTCATTCCCATGTAATACCACTCCATAAAGGTAGCTCATCTACAGAACTATCAAATTATAGGCCCATATCTATACTGTCTCCATTAGCCAAAATCATGGAAAAAGTTCTCAACATGGTTTTGACCTATCAAAGGCCTTTGATATGGTGAACCCATAACATGTTCTGATCCATCTCTTGCTGACCTCTCATCCTTCACTATACATTCCAAAATGGAACTATTAGATTTGATATACATATCAATCAGACTATTAAACTGTTAACAAAAAATGTATGTTGTAGTCTGTGCCTGAGACTAATTTGTATTCTATGAACGGACTATCCCGTCAACAAATGTAAAATAAACTATTCCTGTGGCAGTACATGTATTTGCTAGGGTTGGAATATAGATGGTCCTGGGTTCAACTACAGGATGTGCAACCTTTCCTTCACTTTTTATGGTCCATGTTTCCCAAATATTATGAGAATGGAGGAAATATCAGCTTCGCTTGTGCCTACCTTACTCATGTGAAGGCGCATGGAAGTGCACATAGCTGCATATAGCGCACTAATGAGCAAGCAACAGGTGTGTTTAATAGATGCTAGTTATACCATAGGCAGATGAACTGCATGTTAATCAACCAATCCAACACGGTGGAGCTATTTAAGAATGTATAAAGTATCCATGTAGCCTTCATCCTGTTTTTCCTTTATCCATCAATACCATTGGAGTAGAGACAAGGAAATCTTAACTGACACAATGCTAGGGGTTGCTGCAGCTATTCTACATCTGCATGTGCTAGAGGCTGAAGTCAATGCTGCTGATGCTGCTGACAATAGGCCTAGGCTGAGGAGGAGAAGAGTGTTCAGGCCAAAGATAACCTTCCAGGAGCTACATGAGCTGGACATTGTAGACCGCTACAGGATGGACAGGGACACATTACAAGAACTCTGTGAGCTGTGCTGCCCCAAGTCAGAGCCAGAGTCAACCAAGGGGAACCTATCCCAGTGAAAACGAAGGTATGTGTAGTCCTTAGAATATTAGCTAGTACTACCTTTCAAAAACCAACTAGGACATGATGGGTGTGTCACAGGCATCAGCCTTCAGGATCCTCCACCAATTTCTGGATACCACTCCATCAACTGCCATGTGTGTAATGCCCAAGGAATTATCTTGAATGTGTGTGCTGGCAACACAGACATTTATCATTACTCCCATATCTTCCACACATCACAGCTATATCAGATGTTTGCTAGGGAGGACATCCTACAGGGCTAGTTACTGGGAGATGCTGGCTATGTCTTGGAGCCTTGGCTGATGACACCCATCAGAAGTGCACACACCCATGGAAGAATGCCATAATGAGGCATGCTCAAACTTGAAACATCAAAGAACGTGTGGTTGGGCTTCTGAAGTCACTGTTCTGATGCCTAGCTTTATCTGGAGGAGACCTGCAGTATAATCCATGCACATGTACACAAATATTCACAGTATGTGCTATGCTCCACAATCTGATCCTGCAGAAACAGCTGCAGTAGGATCAGCAAGGGGAAGGGATACACATCTCCTGACCAACACCTATGTTATCACAGCCACAGTCAGAAGAGGACTCAGAGAAGGAAACCCCAGCTGCTGTCCCTGTAGGCAGATGTAGTTGTGCTCAGTATGCCCTTGCTTTGGCTAAGAGACAACACATAGCACATTCACTGACCACATAGGGACCTAATACCTTTCTCCTACTCATATAGTTATAGTAAAATTGATACCAGGCAATTCACACAACATTTACCTCCCCATGGGTGGGAAATCTGAGTCCCATGCATGTCGAGGTGGTTAACAGTGAAAATCTAGTCCTCACCCAGTGGACTGTCATCACTGTCACCTCACTGTGCTGCTGGCTGCAGTGCCCAATGTCTGCACCTCCTATGGGTGCTCTGCACAAGGATGGAGAGAAGATGCTGTATCCAGTGTAGATGTGCACCAACAATGCAGTGCACAGTCCTACACACCCATCATGGGTGATAAACTCAGCCTTTCCATCACTGCTCCCAGAGGGAGTCATGGGCCTATCTTCTGGGGCAGAACTACTTTAGGGGCCGGATAGTGCAGGGGTGGCAGAGGGGGTGCTACCAGGTACTGCACTGTGCTGGGGAGTGGTGTTGTAGCTAGTGGAGTGGGGGCAGGTGGATCCTGTGGGACAGTCCTACCCCACTGTGCTGTGGGTAAAAAAAATGAAATGCAAAAAAAGAGATACAAGAGTTAGGGTGAGAGAAAAAGGGAGAATATTAGTAACTTTGTATGTAACATACAAAGCATTTATACAATTATTTGACTCTTTTATGTTACCTTTGCTTTTAACACTGCAAATATCTAACAAGTTTCTTCCTTACGTTTAAGACTACCCAGCTTATAACAGAGACACGCTATAGTGCAGATTGTAGCCACCAATCCTTGACGTGTGCATATATTGCACATATGCGTGTTTCAATTATACTGATTACAGATTACAGAAGGTCATTTGTGTCACTGCTATAGAGGTATGAAGTAAGATTCCAATAATGATGATAACCTAACAGTATTGCAACTGTGGTTTTTGAACCCACAACCAATGGCTACGCTAAAATACTTCTACTGTTCTTTTGTCCTAGAGACTACAGCATGCATACTTTCCTTTTACAGTTTAGAGATAAATGCCCACTGTTATTTGAGAATATTGCACCATTACTTTGTGCTACAGACTAAGGCATGTATAGTTTATTTTACAGTTGGGGTATGCATGCTCAGTTTGATACAATACCAACTAAGAGGTCCCTAGGTTTTAATGCTACAACATTACTATAAAAATGTTTATTATTATTAAAATACTATTTAGACAGTACTGTTCTGAATCATACATACCACATGCTTCTCTCATCCTTACTAGACGCATGGCATGGGACCGAACAGTCGACACTCGCTCTTCAGCTGCTGTGGAAAAAACAGAAGACAACAAAACACCATTATGAATACCAGTCTTGAAAATATTCAGCTTTTAGCTCTTACAATTACTCAGTGAAATTGATACTTACACATCTGGGGGGTGTCTCATGCTTGACATTCTCCGATCCAAAGTTCGAGGGTATCCTGCTTCCTCCTCCAGAGGTCATCAAAATGATGTTTTTTTTTTATAGACTTTGTGACACAATTATTTAAGAATTTTGCTTTCTATGGATTCTCTGAAAAATAGAGTTAGAAGGCTTGCCAATCAAGTAGTAAGGATTAAAATTTGAGTTCAGAAAGAGGCTATGGTGCAGCAAAAATAAGTGTCCCACTGTAAGTAGGTTGATAGTACAAGGCAACACTACATGAACTTTGTCTCCTGCTGTGAGCTATCAATCACATCAGCAAACAGCTCAAATTACCTTTCTCACTTTGACAGACATGAAGGGGAGGCATTTACGGGGAGGGCAGGTGAGTTTAAAGACTACAACTAAGGCATATCAAAAGAATGAAAGTCACTTTAGAAAGAAAAAGAAGTAATAGGCACTGAAAATACTGTTCTGTAAGTAGTCACTGGAAAGCAAGAAATGACAATTAAACCTGACTGACTTAAAGAAAACAGAGTATATGTGAAAACACATGTAAAGTCAATGCATTGACAGGAGCTTAGGGACAATGATGTAATATTTTAAAACCAAATAATGCATTGTGGGATACCTAGAGGTAGAATTAAAAAATTAAGATGCTGGAACCCATGTGGGCAGAGTCTGGAATTAAAAATATAAAAAAAAGTATGAAGAGTGCAAAAGTGGTGTTAAAATGTAGAAAACATCAAAACACGATGAAATAAATATTTTTTTTTCAGTCTTTGGGTCTGGTTCTCCTTTAAGAACAGAATATGTTGACTAGAAATTAATGCCTATAAAATATATAACTGGAAGAGGCCTACGAGGAAATGTGGCACTTTACAAAGTGTGTAGAAATGTGATGAGGTTATGATCAACACTCAAAAGTATGATCACAAAAGTTCATTTGATGTGGCATATATGTATATATATGGGCACATAATTAATGATCGACAAACAATGTTATCAAGGTTTATGTGTTCAAAAAAACTGTTTGAACAAAC